>NC_056591.1:19373264-19673264 GCF_018340385.1 Cyprinus carpio | reverse complement strand
TTGTTTTTCGAAATACCAAGCTTGAGAGCATGTTCTAGTACACCCCCAAAACAAAATTAAGACTTTGTAAAAGAGCATAAAAGGACCCCTTTAACTGCACTTGAAGCTTGCTTAAAATTAAAAATGAAACACCCTAAACTGTATATGGTAACGTTGATGTGTGAAATTCTGGAGAGAACGTCGGATGGCGTCGCATGGGAACGTAATGACGTCATAAATCAATCTATGTACCATAACATGTAAAACGGTAACTAGAAAGGGATATTCTGAATGCAACTCATGTAAACACTTTAATCATAATATTGTCTAATTCAGAATAAGGAAAATAATTAGATTACTGATGTCCATGTAAACATACTTAATGTCTCTTATGGCGCTTTTCCACTGCATGGTATGGCACGGTATGGCTCGGTACGGTTCACTTTTGGGGGTACAGTACCCGGTACACTGTACACTGTAAACTGTTTTGAACGAGCGCAACTTTTTTTAACAACCAAAAAGTTTCGTTGTCTGTTTGCGGAAGTACAGATGTTACTCTCGCTGATAGCAGAGAAGCTGATCCAGCGAGAATTATTTTTTTTTTTTAGGAGTCGTGGCAGTAGAGGCTGCGCAACTATAATGACGTGAATAATCCCGCCCAATCTAAAGATATACTAAACTGCAGTGGAAACACAAACCGTGCTGAGCCGCGCCGAGCCGAAACATACCACACAGTGGAAAAGCGCCCTTAGAGTTTGATGATTAGTTGGTGCATTTTTCAGGGCCGATACCGATTATTACAGATCAAGGAGACCGATAAACCGATAATTTGAACCGATATGTGTCTAGTGTAAAAATGAAAATTAATGTCAAAATTAAGAATAAAAAGGCCTCTGATAAAGACTCTCTTTAAATTATTTTAACACATCTTTAATTCTGAGACCTGTTCATAATAACAACATTAATATTAATAATAACAAAAAACATAAAAAGTGCTGGGGAGCATCCATCAGCAGCATTCTGTAAACTAAGTAAAACTTGCATCCATCAGCAGCATCCTATAAACAAAGTAAAACTTAAAGCAAATTTAAACAGCAACAAATGAACAAATAATGGAAAATAAATGTAATCTCTCTCTCTCTTTTGTATGTACATTTTTCTAACCATATATATGTATGTGTGTGTGTGTGTGTGTGTGTGTGTGTGTTATATTTAGCATTTTATTTGCAACCCAGAATTGCGTTAAAATTACACACAACCCATATTGTAATAGTGTTTTTTTTATTTTTGATGTGTAAAATGTTTGTTTGACTGTTTATCACGGCGATACAAACTAGGAAGTATACAGGACAGCGTCATCCAGAAACATGCAATGTGTTGTTATTTACAGTTTAATTTATTATAGTTGGGTATTTAGCAGGGTGCGATTTGTGAAATAAACAGAGGGGGGGATGCTTTTGAAAAATTTTATGAAATGTTTTTAATACGACGGAAATTGTATTTAGTGTGATCTCAGTTTGTAAGCCTACGTTAGGCCTATTAATTGTAATGATTTAATGTCCACGGTTATTCAAACAACAAATTACATCGAGAAAGCGAGCAAAGAACACAACGGAGCTTTTTGAAACTCCGAATCAGTTAAACCATTGTGTCGCAAAATGATTCACTGTTTCGATGCGCTTCAATCGGATCGCGTATCGCGAATCATTTGATTTAGATCTGGACGTCAGAGCGGGTTTGCATGATGTTTTTATCCCCACCGGAGATAAAAGTTATTCAGCAGAGGCAGGGATGCATAGACCAGAAGGGGGGAAATCCCCCCATCCCCCCGGCAAATCGAGTGAGGGGTTAATGGTTATTAGTCAAATGAGAGAGCGCGGCCGCGGAGATAACTAAATCAGGAATAGGGAGCTCGCGTCGCGTCAGGGCGTCAGGTCAGAGCTCGCGCTTGATGCCCTTTCAGCTCTTCAAAATTGCATAATGGTAATTCTGAATCTGTATGATAAATTATTTTGCAATCATGTTAGAATAAAGCAATATTTCTCCAAATATGCGCATTTTTTTGACTAAGAGCCCTAACGGAACGGACGCTGTTCAGTGAAGCTATGTGAACAACACAAAAAAAACCCGCAGCAGACGTGAGTGAATTCATTCGTGTTGATAATCTATTCACAATATAACGTTAAGCTGGCCGAATGGTGAGAGAAGTAGGTTTTAGTTTCACTATCTCAGCACTGATGTGATGATCCGTTAAAGCATATCACTGCAATGACGGACATTGACCGGGAATTCACAGTATAATAACTGAACGGGGCTTGTCATCATAAATCGATTATATTTAGGTGTTTTGCAACTTCAGTGTAGTGATTTTATTGCAACTTCAGGAACGTTTAATGCATTCTTACCTTCGAGAGATAACTTATTGATGTGTGATGATGATCACTGAAGCTGCTCCTGTACTTTGGGTGTGAGAGCGGAACATTTTCCAGCCGCGCCAGCCGTATTGATTGGCCAGGCTCGTGACTCCCAACAAATCAGACGGACGATGGGCGGGGCTTAGTCTAGGCCACAGAGCGGTGCGCTCTGACTGAGGTGGCTGGATCAGTGCCAGATCGCGCATTTCAAAATAAAATGGTTTTATCGGCAAATCGGTTTTGAAAATGGCCGATGCCGATAACAATAAAAATGCTAAATATCGGCGCCGATAATCGGTCGACCCCTAGATATACTAAACTGCAGTGGAAACACAAACCGTGCTGAGCCGCGCCGAGCCGTTGAATTGTTTAAGGTGGGGGCAAGGTAGGCCAATAGAGTACCGTGGTACGTACCGTGGGTAGTGTAGCACGGTTTTCCGGTTCGGTTTGAATATTGTTACAACCCCAATACACACACACACACACACATTATAATAGATTCTTTATATAAATGAAAACCAACACTTCATATAAATTATTATTCATATCGTTCATTTTCAAGGATCTGTGAATTAAAATGCTATTAGCACTCTGCTCGCATTGGTTTCCATCCTTTTTAAGTGTGTTCTTGTCCAGAGGATGTCACCAGAGCTGTTTATACAGTGATGATGTCTCCCATTGTCCTGCAAAGCATGGCATGAATGAATCTACACTGGCATCCACCGAAATGGGTGTTCTGCGTGACTCATGGTTTGTGAGTGGAGTGTATTTTTAAGCCAGTTCTTGCAGTTTCCGTGGAGGAGGTGTGGTGTTGGCAGCTCAGGGACTCTCCATCTCTACTGTGGAAGAATGCAGTTGCTGTCGTTAGCTGTAAAGGATCATAGTAAGGATGCCAAGGTGAACGGTGAACTCTGGGTTGAGAGTATTAATGTAAATTTTGTATTTTTGGGATAGTCTCGGGATAGACCAGTTTACTGTCTATTTAGTGCTGATCATGCACTCAAAGCTTGTGTTATAGAGCAAAACAAAAGGAAAAGCGAAAGAGAAGCCTCAATGGCTCTGTTATTTTTTTCCCCTTTCTCATACAGAACCCCCCCCCCCCAGTATTATGAAGGAGCTACACATAAAACCCACCCATTTACACAGTGTTGCTAAGGTGATGGCTTTAATTCCTCAATCTATAAAAAGACCAATAGACAGCAAAAAAAAAAAAAAGAACCTAATGAGGGATTGAGACTTATGAGGATGTCTCTCTCGACACTAGTGCGTGATCACTACAGAGTCTGAAATCTTTTGAATTGGCATGAAGATTGTATCACGGACAGTTCTGTGGAATACATAATTAAATATCCTCCTCAAAATGGAGGAAATGAAATGCACAGGAAAACGGATACAAGTGCTGAATCAGTTGACATGCCGCTTCATATAGTGAGTTCGACATCCTGCCCTTCCAAATGCCTCCTAAACAGTCATACAGGAAGAATAATATTCCGAATTGCTCAGCTTGCCTGACTACTCCGCAATAGTGTTTGCTTATTCTTCTAATTAAAAGAATCTGGTTCAGCTATAAACTAAAATTCTGTCATCAATTACTTAATTGTTGGTTGGTTTAAACCTGTATGTTTTTTCCCCCATGGAACTCAATGATAGTTTTGAAGAATATTCTTGCAGTGTTTTTCTATATAGTTCACACTGCCAAAAAAATCACTATGAAAGTGGCAGATGACCTATTCAAAAACAGGTTGTCTCCTCTCAAGAGATGCTCTTAAAAATCTAATTCAGGTATACATCAAATACAGGTTGACCAGTAATTAAAACCTGTTCCATATTTGATATTAATATTATTAGTGAATAATGCATTGATTGAAATATCTGTTCCTTGTACAAAGCTGCCATAAAGCTTCAGAAGTTGTACAGACTATTTTAACTGTGCTTATTAGTGGCTTTATGTATACAGTATTGTTCAAAATTGTGTGGACTGGTCATTAAGATTTATTTTTTAAATGGTACATTGGATGCAAAATTCACTTTTACATTGTTTACACATATAAATGTGACTTAGCAGTGTTTGGACACAACCACCCTACAATGATAAAAATCCATTCACTCCTTTTTAAACCCCCCAAAAAACCTAAACCGTCTCAATTATCAAGCTGTTTTAATTTTCTGAGCAGTATGGTGTCATACTGCTCAGGCCCCGCCCACAACCACTGACGAACTGTCCTGTATTAGCATATTTCTGCCCTCAGCCAGTTGTACACTGTTTGCGATTTTTCTCTGAGTTCGAGCAGCTGTAGCGACAGCAATGTCTCGTAAGCAATGCAGGTGTTTTGTAGTTGAATGTAAAAGTGAACAAAAGTCTCAATTTTCTCCCGACATCAGAGCCACTGACGATGTAGTGGATTAGGTTTGTTTTTATGGTACTGAATGCATAAAAAAAGAAGGGAGTGGTGGAGTGAACAGTAGCTCATTATCATTTAAAGAGACATGCACTGAAGGTGTATTTGCGAACAGAGCTGTTTTTGACGAGGAAAAAAGGGTGTTGTTTTATACGACCATTGAGGAATTTTCACAAAAGTATGTTACAGACATTTCATGAAGACCCTAAAGATTCATACCAACTTGTGGAAAATGGCCATTTGATGTCCCCTTTAAAGAAATTATACTTTTTTTTCTGCCTAGGATACAGTTAATTTATAAAAACTGACCGAAAAGACTTTATACATACATTTCAAATAAATGCTTTTCTTTCAAACTTTATCAAAGAATCCAGAATTTATGTTTAAAATTTTCAATGTTAATATTAAGCAGCACAGCTGCTTTCAATATTGATAATAATAAGAATGTTTATGAGTGCCAAATCAGCATATTGGAATTATTTCTGAAGAATTGTGTGACACAGAAGACTGTATGGCTGCTGAAAATTCAGCTTTGCCTCCACTGGAATAAATAACATTTTAAAATGTATTAAAATTGGAAAACATAATTTTAAGTTGTAATAATATTTCACAAAATTGTTGATGCATTTGTTTATTAATTTCTTAAAAAATTATTAAATATTACAGATGTTTTTGTTTTTAGTGTTTGTTTATTGTAATTTTTATGTATGTGTGTGTTTTTTTTTTTTGTTTTGATAGGTTCATCTTGATCTCAATTTGTAGACAGTGATCAGGGATTCAATTATTTGTCACTGTATGCTGATTTCACCTTGTGGCTGTGAGACGGTATGCATCTCTCAGTGGGAGTCAGAGCCTATTTCCAGCTCCCTGCAACGCCTACACCATGCCGTGGACCCTCGAGCACCCTGTGAGCAGTCAGCTCTCAGCCTGAGCCATCTCTGTTACAGGAGTATGGTTTAAAATAGCTCCTGTCTGCTCTTTCTCACGCACCTGTGGCTAGTTGAGTATGTAAAGCGCAGCAGAAGTGTTATTTTAGGAGTCTGTGGCTCTCTTAGGGATTTGTAGAATCGCTCAAATGGAGACATTTAGTTTTTATGCTTTGTTGTCATTGATCAGTTTGGCCATTTTCCTATTAAAGCTGAAGTCTGTCATTTTTATCCCCCCAGTGTTGAAGTGATTTCTTGTGTCTCATTTTAAATAAGCAGATGTATGCACAACTAAAACATGTGATGATAATATCCTTGAACATGGCAATATTGGCTCAACCAAAGGCATAAGTTAGCGGTGGGACTGACAGATGAGGTGAATGTTCAGAAACCTGCTGGAAAATAAAGCTGGGTAGGGTATCTCTACAGGTTTCTCAATTTTATTACAATTTTGACTCTCTTGATTTTATTTGATTCAATTCCAATTTCCATTTTTTATTCTATTTTTAGTCATTCTGATTTATTTCAGTCTGATTCAAATCTGTAACTTGCCTTTTTGGATGTATTGTATCTGCCATATTATTGTCATGTGACTATCAGCATAATTTCCATCGATTCACTGTCATTCAGAACTCCTCTCCTGTGGGATAGTAAAGTGTCCATTGTTTGTATGTTTTGTGTCTGCCATATTATTGTCAACTCATCCATGTACTTTTGGCCAGCTGTTTTTCAAATACTATGAATTTGGACATACTACTATTTTCATGTATTGTTTTTCACATACTACATAGTATGGAAGCATATTTGTAATGAGAAATTGTGTGCTAATTTCTAATGGATGTGATGTATGTTTTTTTGTTTGTGTTTTTTGTTTTTGTTTATGTGATTTGTGTTTTTTAAAAAAAAAAAAAGAGTCATTTGTTTCTGTCAGTGGGCTTCTCCTGTCATGGGGCCTGGGACATTCTCAGTTTTCCCCCCCACCCTGATGACGATCCAATCTTTCTCTTGCATTTCTAGTCTCACTCAAACACCATGAAAATATACCTTTGTTACTCACTGAATTAACTCAAATGACTGTGCTCTTCACTAACTATGATTTCAAAGAAGGCTAAATTGTATCCCTTGTTTGTGGGGGCTTTTTTTTTTCTCTTGCAGCATTGTCTATGTAAGTTTAGAGGGCACATTTCCCAGCAATCCAACCTTGAAGATGTACAGCATGATCTAGGATGCTTTGTCCTTCAAGATCTATATCAGTTTCTCCTCTCCTGTGGGATAGTAAAGTGTCCATTGTGAAACACATTGTAGTTTTCTCTGTTGGGTTATATTGCGATACTTTGATATTAAGGTGGCAACCATGACTAAGACTTTGTCTTACTGTTTGTCTGTGTTTCATTCTTTTTTGATATTCTTTGCACAAGATCTCAACAATACCTCTGAAATCCCTTGGCCTCTGAACAGGATTGCTGTAGCTCTCTGGACCTGAGGCCAGTGGGTCCGCTTGACTTGTGAGGGATTTGATTCCTTGTGTTTGCTAGAGTCTCAGTGGATTTGTGATGTAGCTTAGAGATGGCAGCTTGTTGAGTTATATAGTGTAAGACAATTTGAGCTGTGTAAACAAACTAAGTGTTAAAGTGTGAGCATGTCGGAGCTGGCCTTCGTGACATGCATGATTCATATCTAACCTTCAGGGCTAGTTCATTATGTGCCAACACAAATATTAAGATCCATGTATAATTCACAAGTAGCCTATTATATAGAATGTTAATGCATTAATTTGAAATTGCCTAAATGGATGATTTTATTTTTACTAATTTTACCAGTGTTGATTGTTGCCAGATAAATTTAAAATGTTTAATGTAATCCACACTTTTTTAAATTAAATAAATACACAAAATATATTTTTTCTGATCTTTAATTAGTTTGAAACAACAATACAAAACTGAACAACAATGTTTAACTAGATGAATTTGTCCTAAAACATTTTAATGCATAAAGTTTCTGTAAACATTTCTTAGTGCCTAAGCAAATTGAATTAGTTTGGATAGAGTAAGTAAAGGTTTGTAAAACTTAACGGCTGAATAAAAATGATGATGATATTCGCAATGTTGCATAATTTATTTTGGCAGTAGCATCCTTGGCCTGTTGTCAGCATGCAGAAATCACATCCATGTTTATATATGCAATGCCATTATCACACATGCTGCAACAAGCATCCCTTCATCTTAACTTGTGTAGTTTATTTGTGAATGAGTGTGTTACACGGCCAGAGACAATGGAGCTGTCATTGAGGACGTTACTTTGAGCAGTGTAGAAGGTTGATGATTATTTCTCCTGATGTTGTGGGCGCTGGGTTGCATAATCAGATCTTAGTTTACCATGCTCTTCCCCAGAGCATTTTGCAGGCAGCGCTTGCTCCCGCGTCTCTGCAGCCTCAGCACGAAGCTCTCTGATGTTGTATTTTTTTAGCTATTGAGATGTTAAAGTTATGAGGGAATGAAAATGTTTCCTGATTGCATTGCTGCAGTGCTTTGGATGTTTGTTTTTTTTTTATATCAGAGGGTTTTTGATCACACTTTGTCAAATTTGCAGTCAAATTAATTAGTTTAAACATTAACCAAACAGTTTTTTGATTCATCTTTGATCCAAATGTCAAACACTTGACATGCAACATAGATTCAGTCAATTATTTGCCAATTAACATTAATATAATTATTAATTAGTGTTGTTCACTTAAGCTTTGAAGAAAGACAAATAAAAAAAGGTTTGAAAAAGGTGAAATGTGTTTTGTACTTGACACAATCAATAATCACACAAACACACCAGTAGTTTAGCTCATGTTAAACTGCTTTATTATTGGCATCTAATTCCAGCACAGCTGAGCTTTTTATTTTAACAAATTCCCTAAATAGCTGTCATAATTTGGGTATGTGCATTATTCCATCAAGTGAAGTTTTTCTTTCATCACAGAACCCCTTGTGCTAGTCTCCCTCTGTCCTTGGAATTTATTTGCACCTCTGGAATGAAATTATTGAATTTTTTGTTTTTTTTCTTTAATCATTGTGCTAGTTTTGCTATTTTCTTGTACGACTATATAAACAGGAATGGTGGACTGACTGTAGTCGGACTGTGAGACTGAAATCTCCAGTTCTCCACTCTGGAATGAAATCGAGATTGAGTTTACGTACAGTAGCAAGATGTGGGTGAAAAGATCATTTCCAGCTATCATGAGATTAGCAAATACCTGCAGTGTGGTCCACCTCATCCTTGTCGGCTGTTATCATGACCCTCATATTGACGCTCTTAATGCTGAAGTCTATGATCTCAGCTCCAGATGAAGCTCGAAAGTCAGGCTATTGAATAAGAGTTCTGCTTTATTTATTTATTTATTTATTTATTTATTTTTAATGTGTTGTATGAGTTTGTGTGTGTATGTATGTATGTGTATATATATATATATATATATATAGAGAGATAGAGAGAGAGAGAGAGAAAGAGAGAGAGAGAGTTTTTTGGATAATTTGTTTTGATTTGTTTATTAATTGTTTAAAACATTGTTCCTTTTTGTTTCTTTGCAAGAACTGTTTGGGGATGTAAATGTTTTCTATTTGAGTCATAGATTTGTTGAAAGAATGGGGTTTTTGTTTTGGATGTGTCATGGCTCTCTCCCCTTGACCAGTTGTCTTGTGTAAGCCATTAGCTCTCTGACTGTCCGCCATCTATTACTCTGTAATATGACAGAGAGCACCAGAGAGCCCTCTCGGCCCACTCCTGCACCCCTGTTCATTAATTAAAGTGCAGGGATTGGTCTCTGCAGACAGTCCTGTTAGATTAGCCTTTAACTGCCGGGCCCATGATCCCGGGATTTCATCTCAGTTCTCAGATTGATTTCAGGGAAAAGCAAAACAAAACACTGGACAGTCTGTCGATGTATATTCTGGAGTGCTTTGTCATGATTGTTTATTTTTACCCGATTAACCTAATGCTGTTAGCCATGTATCAAAGTCTTTCCATCTCCACAGAGGTCCAAATTTCATCTCAGTTCTCAGATTGATTTCAGGGAAAAGCAAAACAAAACACTGGGCATAGGGACATCAGGGTATTGGTGCTATTTTTAGTGTTTCAACCAGGAAGACCAGGAATTATTTGGTGCAAAGAAACCAAGCAACTGACAAAATGCAGCTGGTCATAAAATCTAGCTTTCATTTCTTTGTCTTGTTTTCCGTTTCGCAAACAAAGTGACACAGATTCATTACAACTAGAACAGATTTATTGAATGATATATGGCCAAAACATTGTCAATGCTTCCGAAGGAGGGAGATGTGCACAACCAGAAATATTTTTTCACAAGGTTGGAGCACTTTTTCCACCCTTTCTCGTTTTCTCGCTCTCGCCTTTTTCCACCTGCGTTAAAAGTGTTGCTTCTGTGTGATCACATGACAAAGTAAGTGCGTGTTAGCACCTTTCAGTGGCTCGCAGTGGGAAGTCATTGTAAATAATTTAGTGTTATATGCAAGGAAGAGTTGCTCTATAGTGCAAAGTGAGCAGAGAGACAGGGGAAATTGATTTCCAGTGTTTACATTTAATGGGTGACTGCTTAATGAAAGTGTGACCTATAAAGGTGTACTACATTTGAATTTCACTGCAGGCTCACATGACAGATGGTTACTTCTCTATGTTTTAAAGCTTTCTGTGATTGGAAGAGGAGTTGTCTACTGCAATTATTAACTTAAAATATCTTCTAGTTGAATTTAATGCCCTGATTCTCATATTTATTGCCAATTTTAGACCAGAGACAGCGGGAGGACATGGATTTTTGTATTTTTTTATTAATAATTTATTGAATTTTGAGTTTTATTGAATGAGTGTTTTAACCATTGAAGATTATTCAAGACAGATTTGTTTTCCACCATCCGATCATTCATATGTGTCTCTTTTCTTCCTTTTCAGTGAGCAGAGTATCTGTCAGGCGCGGGCTGCTGTCATGGTATATGATGACGCCAATAAGAAGTGGGTTCCGGCTGGTGGATCCACAGGCTTTAGTCGAGTCCACATCTATCACCACACTGGCAACAACGCCTTCAGAGTAGTGGGCCGTAAAATTCAGGACCACCAGGTGAGAGAAAGGGGAGCTCTGGTGTCAATGAGTTGGAAACTATTAATTAGCATGATGGATTGACAAAGAAATTCTCTAATTAAGTTTCCATACTTGTCACGGGAAAAGAGGTCGATATTTATCCTTAGTTTTACACTCCAAAAAATAAATTCATGTCACCTGTTACCACAACTTAAATGCATGGTTGCAAATAAAAAAAATCTAATTTATTGCTTTAGAAAGTTCTATTAAAATAATAATATTGATCATGACATTAATGTAATATTGTGTATAATCTAAACAAATTTTCTGCATTAATTAATAATAAAAAAAGTTGTAGTAACTTAAATGAAATTACACTACATTGACCACATGAGGAATAACTGTGCTAACGCTGTAATATCTTACTTCATTGAGAAGTAAAATTTACTTCATTAACTTCACATGCTTAATAATTTACATTTTTTTTGCATGTGCTGTGCTTGCTGTTAATTTGAAATTACATAGATAAGACTTTTTTTCTTCTAGTTTTTTGGAACAGCTTAATTTTTTGAGTAATCGCTTAAAAATTGTTTATGCTACAAATTAAGTTCCTTTAACTCAGTGTAGTGTGTTTGAACATTAGTTCATTAGAAGTTGCCATAACTCAAATATTTATGCAAACTTTTGCATTTAAAAAAAAAAAAAAGTCTTTATAGTGTTTATAAATATTACTTTATTTTTTTGTACTAACTCATTTATTTATAAATGTAATTATTTTAAATCACTTTTAAGTTTTTAGGATGCAGTATGGCACTTCTGCTGCTTTTTATTGTAGATTGTTTTACAGTTTTAAAATGGATAGCTTAGAAAAAAAATTCATTGAGCCTAAATTTTCCCTTTTAATTTTGAACAGTAATGTATGTAATAGTATAGTGAATATCGTCACAGATAAAGGGTGTTGTTATGATGTCTTTTAGAATCTAGTCAGATATGAGTGTCGTAAAGGCAGTCCACATCCAGTGGGTTTAACTGAGGCCCCGTCCACACGGAGACGGTTGTTATGATGTCTTTTACAAATTTTTTATCGGATAGGCGTTTTGTCCACACGGATCCGGCGTTTTCGTAAGGTGAAAACGTTGTTTTTTGAAACCGGGTCCCAGAGTGGATAAATCTGAAAACGCCCGAGTTTTTGCGTTTTCGTGTAGACAGCGAATCCGTGTATTTTCTGAAACGATGACGTCATGAGCCCACGTTTCACCCCTAGTCAAACAATGCTACGTCATGTAACAGCACAAAAACATGAACAAACACTGAATGATTGTCTTTTTATTATCTAACATTAACACAGATGAATAAATGTAATGTTCCATGTTCGTTTGTATACCGTGCGCAAGGTTTATGCGCATAGTCCATGTCTATTCTTCTCCCATTTTTAGTGTATCTCTGTGGCAGAATTATAGCGCCACATGCTGTTCTGGCATGTTTACTACATATTTTGTGTTGGTTTTGTGGTTTCGTGTGGATGCAGATATTTCTTGAGACGAGGGGAAAAAAAAGATCGGATAGGGAAAGCTCTGGCTTCGTGTGGACATAGACTGGGATCGGATAGGGAAAGCTCTGGTGGCTTCTCCTGCAGAGAGGGGTCTGGTTTGACTGCAGTGCTTTGATGACCCATGACACAGAACATGGGAGGTGTGAGAGGCTCACAGATCAGCACAGCATGCTTTAAAGAGAATAACATCTCATGAGAAATGCTCCTTTTTCAGGATTTGTGTGGTTTGTGATGTTCAATGATTGGGAAGTCTTTATTTTATTTGATTACATCATCAAGGACTTATTTGTATGCTGTATCCTGATATAACCAAGTCCATTATATCCATGTTAATAGGCAGCCAATCAATCTCTCTGTGAAGGTTACTCAGTCAAGGCTGTGTTGGAGTCAGACTTTAAACAACGAACGTTGAGTGTTCAGCTGTATTGTCACTGTGTTGAAACATCTTTTTAAAGTGTCCAGCACTTGTAGCTGTTTCATTTTATTCCTATAAGGATGATTTTAAGGGAAAATGCTGTTTCTAAGGGCGTTTCATTATGCTTTCATTTTTTTATACTTCTGTCCCACCAAAAAATTTTTAAGGGCATACATGTAATTTGTGATTTAAGAAGTAATTTGTAGGTTCATTTCCCATGATAGTGTTTAAAAGGAATAGTTCACCCAAAATTGAGCCATTTTGCTAAAAATTTAGGTCACCTCAAGCCACCAAAGATGTAGATTAGTTTATTTCTTTGTCTGAACAGATTTTGTGAAACTTGGATGGCCAGACTATTCCATTAACATTTCTTTTTTTAAAGCATCCCAAACAGCTTGGCATAGTTTCATGGTCCAACCAACGATGTGAGTTTTAGGCAGCGATATCAGTTTTATTCAGCCAGAGGCAGACGGGTAAGGGAAAATGCTGTTTCTAAGGTCGTTCAAAGGTGTTTAAGAAACCTTTTTGAAAAGAGTTTTTGCTTTTCTGTTCAGAGGCATAGAAACTCACTTTTGTGTGCTTTATTGCTGTATATTGCATATGTATTTAATTAGCGTCTGGCCTGCTTCTTTTTTATCTCTTCATTTCCTGTGAAGAAATGAACCGTTAAAGAAACCTTTCTGTCTTCCGTTGTTTAGGAGAGGACATTTTTGTACACTTTTATTGAAGTGCAAGGTAATGTGCACTTAAAGTTAACCTTTATTCAGCACTGACCGTGGTTATTGCGTCCTGCTGCACAAATGGCAGAAATGCTGAGGGGGTGGTGACACTGTACATGACTCATTGCTATTTTATGGTTTTTCTGTGTTTCGTGGAAAGGGAAAGCCTATTTCTGCTTCTGTGAGCACCTAGGCCTTTTTAGTCCTGGTTATGTTAATAATTCATGAACGGCACAATTATCACAGTGATATCTGAAGATGGAGCATATCAGATTACTTCAGGAAATTTACTGGCATTTGTTGATGAGCCATTCATGGCGGTTTAATGTCTGAAATTAGTAGAGAATTGAAGAGCTGCACAAAAAATGTCAACACACCTTTTACGTTTGACCTGCCTGGATAGCCTTGTCATCTATATATAACTGACTAATGTCTTTAGATCTATACTTGCAAGTGTTCCAGGACCTTGTCATTTAGTAGACACACATTTACAAGAACAACACTCTATAGAAAGCTGATCCAGTAATGACTGCTTGTGATATATTCTGTGTAAGTGGTTGAAGTGTAGGGGGAAAATTCATATATGTTTCCTGTATATATTCAAATAAAAAAAAATATATATATATGAAAGAAAATATTGCATACCATATATGTATAGTTGATCTTCAATTTGTACTGTATTTAGCAGAAATAGCTACCACTTCAGGCCTGTAGGGCTAAAACAATGGAAAGTTGTCAAGAAAAGTTGCTTATACAGGACCATGCACCAAATTTGTAGTTTTATGTTGCTTGTAAGTTGTGATGGGATGGATTGAGGTTTTTTGTTCATTTTTTGTTTGTTGCTGGTTGGTTGAAATTTTAAAGTTCCTTTTATTTATGTTAAAGGATGAGAAATTGAAACGATTGGGAAAACAGCCAGTTAACACAGAAGCTAGAGAAAGATTCACCTTGTTGAGGACATGATATTTGGAGAGTTTAGGGAGCCAGTCAAGTGTTTGATGTTTAAGTATCTCTCACCCATATGCGATTACCACATTAACCGAGTAGTATGATTGTTGTAACACCTGTCTGGTGCCGGGATGGCCTCAGAAACCTTTGTGCAAGTTCTGAAGAAATGCATTTACTTTTTTATCTACAAGAATAGAGGTGCTGCAAGCAGCATTTTTCAATTTCTAGTTCGTCCTTGTGAATCTTTTAGGGAGCAAGTCTTTGTCTCTGAAATGCAGTGTTATCTGTCATCTTTTAGTAATGCAGATGTTTCTCCTTTGTGTAGAGAGGGGGTTTAGTGAGAAATTTTTACTTGAAACTTTTGAAGCCTTGAGTTTTATCAGTTTGCTCTCATGAGGAAAAACATGGCTGTGCATATGTTTTTGCAAAAAACGGAATATGTTGCCCATACTAAACATGGGTTTTATTTTCTTCAGCACAGATGAGGCTTTAAAAACGTTTCTTTTAATGCTTCACATGGAAGCTGCAGCAATTTGTATGCAATGTCACATTGTTCCCCTGAGACCGTTGTGAAGTTTTATGGACTACTGTTTTGTCTTGAATGAGGATATGTAGTGCTTTACAGCCTTTTGTAAAATATGTGATTTTCAAGCATTGATTTGAATATTAATATGCTGTTCTTATCTGTCAACAGGTGGTAATAAACTGTGCCATTCCCAAGGGGCTGAAATACAACCAGGCCACACTAACGTTTCACCAGTGGCGAGATGCACGGCAGGTGTACGGCCTTAACTTTGGCAGCAAAGAGGATGCCAATGTATTTGCCAGTGCCATGATGCATGCCCTGGAGGTGCTGAACTCTCAGGATGCAGGTGGGAATGCTGTTTTCACACCAGCGTGCAAAGCTTAATGACGTGTGAATTGTGTGAACTGGGTTCTGTGTTTCAGCACTTTTACACGGCACTCCAATAGTGATGCTCAGGACACTTCTGAAGAATCATTTTGGGACTCATTTAATCTTAAAAATGAATAATTATGTTCAACACCGTAAATTAAAAGTTTAGTATTAGATTAAATTGTTAAGAGTTGATTGTTATTTAGAGTTAATTAAATAAAATAAAAAAATAATAAAAGTGCCACATTTCTAAATTTTTTTATTATAAATAATAATAAAAATAAAAATAATTATTATTATAGATGTTGTTGTTGTTGTTGTTATAATAATAAATCTTGGTTGAATTATGTTCAAATAAATATTTAATTAATTAAAAAAGCTGCAACATTATTATCATTATATTTGTTTAACCATTTAAATGGTTAAAAATGTTTTTTTTAATAAATATTGTATTAAAGTAAATAAAATAATAATAATTATTATTATTATTGTAGTAGTAATAGTATTTTGGTGACATATTACTGTTAGTTCAAAATGATTAATTATCATATTAGTTATCATATTACTTTTCCCACCATTTGAAAAGTTCCAGGATGTGCATCAGTGATTTTGCACTGCAGTAACATCAGCCCATAGCCCTGGTAAAAACACAGTAATACACGTGGCTTTACTGTAAGTTCGCTGATGCTGCAGATTGCAAAATCTATACTTTGTGTTTTTATTCTGTGTCAGACACTATTTTAATCTATTAAAAACAGTCTAATTAGTAAATGTTCTTTCACTGGTGAGCTCTGCAGAACCTAATTGTGTTCAGTTTGTGAGGTCACATTTGGAACCAGACTCAGCCTATTGTGCTCAATGAATTGTAATTTAGCAAACGGGGCCTGCTCACAGGGGTTTTGTTTGGTATGCTTGTTTATGAGAGTGAGAGTGTGGGTTACCTCTGATTGTGCTTATTGGGTGTAGGAGGAGGTGCCTCAGCTTGTGTATAACAGTCTGCATGAAATCCATTTGTCAGCAGTGGTTGCGTGTGCATGTGTGCACACACGTGTCGCTTTCGGCCTTTTTTTCCTCTGCTGTCTGAGACTCTGGCACAGTCACAGCGGGGGGTCATTCCCCACACTGAGCTCAATGTTCTCAGCGTGTCAGGGCAGTTCATTGCTGAGGTTGTTTTCCCTATTAGAAACAGATGATGCTTTGTTTTGTGGACCGGACTCTGCTTGTCTCTTTGAGATATGACTGATCCCTGAGTCCTGAACTGTTGCATATTGAGCTGTTCTCTCTTCTACAGTGTATCACAATAGTAAGGTCATTCTGTTAACCTCACACTGTGTGTTTGAGGCAAGGAAGCTTTTGAAAGGATTGTTTGTATCCACTGCAACAAGTTGGATTCTATTCAGTTAGGCTTTCATTATAGGAAAATTGTGTTTCAGTGATGTATAGAATAAATATGACTGTCACAGTTTGATTTTCGACTTTTAGATCCATTCTTAACCAGAGCTTTTCAGACTATGACGAAATTCTGAATGGTGATAGTTAAGTATTTATATAGAACTATATATTAATATTATGATTTAGCTTTTTTATTTTAATTTTAGTTTTAGTTTTCATTTTAGTTTAGTTGTAAATGTAATACATACATACATACATACATACACTATTTTTCTTCTATTATTTTTATTTCAGTTTTGGTCATTTTAGTACTTCAGCTTATTTAATTTATTGGCTAAGGCATCATTTATATTTTTTCTTGTGTTATGTATATATTTTATTCTATTTTGGGCTTTATTTCAGTTAATCATTTTTTTTTTTATATAGTTTTATTTAACAATCTCAACACTGGTTCTAAGCAGTATTAAAGGTTAACTAACTAGAAGTAGCAATGCTACCAACTAATCATTTTTTCAGTAGCATGACTGTAAGTCCGCTGATTTCAAAATACTGCAGACTTTTCAGTATCAACCTTTTTTTTCCAAATGTGTAGTGACACACAATATGCCAAATGAATGTTGCTGAATTTATTATATTCTGTGCATATAGACTTGCAATAATTTTTAATGTAACTAGAATGTCTGCCACTCTCTTTCATGCAGTTAATTAATTTTTACTCAGTGTGTTCAAATGATGCATTCAAATTAACTAGTTGAAGAAAAAGATTCATTTGAGTCATGGCATTGTAGTCCTGGAATTTGCTGCACAGAATTTCACTTTTTTTGTAGTTAATATAAACATTGTCCGTCCTTAAATTTTACCACCTCAGTAATTTTTTGTTTGTGCAAAAAGTACCACAATAAGAGTTTGCTGTATTTTCTACAGTTCAGTTCTCTTTTTGTATCTGAGAAGGAAGAAAAGGCATTTTGTGAAATAATATTTATTCAAGCAATGCAGAAATGGTGACTGTTGCCATTTTCCATGACCTTCAGTTCTTTGTCTCACTAATCTAACTATGGAAAGGTATCTAGCCACTGTTCTGGGCTCCTGTTATTACCACAGGAAGCTTCAGACTCTGTGGCCTTATTACTGTCTATTAATTACCTGATAGCACGACAGTTAATTATGCAAAGCAGTGTTAATTATGCATACTTTGCTGATGTGTGGATAGCCTTGCAGTCCAAGTCCTCTGACTGTTGCAATCCAAAAAGCATTGAATGAATGATGTAAAATGCTGTTGAAATTGTAATTTTTAGTCTCACTCTCAGACCCCACAGACAGAAGCTGTGGGGAGCATGGAGAAATGTCTGCTCATCTCCTGATGCCTTGGGGTAGAGGAGTCTCCAACAAAGTTTTGCCTTTGGGATTTTCGTTTCTCCCTCCTCTCATGTGCCTCGCAGCTTTCTTCTCACCTCTTTCATCCACTTTCTCTCTTATTAGAGACTAGGTTTACATTTAGTCACTTTGTGCCAGCGTTGTGGACACTAGCTATTCATAATTTAAGGTAGTTCAACTACAGTCAAGCTGCACTTAAAAAAAAGTTATTATATATGTTCTGTATTAGCTTGTAGTGTAACTAACTACATTTATGTAAGATATGTATTTCTGTAATTTCTGTATTTCTTTTCTGTAAAATTGAAATATGTATTATTACAATAATTTGTAAAAACTTGTATCTTTAATATTTTAATTAGAATTTTAGCTGAATTTAAGCAATTTTTTATTTTTTTTGGAAACCATGATACATTTTTTCAGTATTATCTGATGTACATTTTTATGCATTTAATTAGTATTAAATATAAATATCCTAAGAAATTGTATTTTTTATTTATTTTTATTTATATGAATATATGTGTGTTTTTTTATGTTAAGTTTTTTATGGTTTATATTGTGATGTGTGTTGTGAGACAAAATGCTACAGCTAAACGATTTTCGAAAAAGAAGCTTGTAACTAGGAAAGCTGCTCTTTTGTGGAATCCGCTGAGCTGCTGTGTAATGTAACAAATACAGTTACGTTAGTAGTAGCGTCACTCACTGACGCTGGTGTGTTATCTCTGCTGAATTTGCTAATGCCTGTAGGTACCTGGCATGGAGACAGTAATTTTGGGGAGTGTGTTAAACTGCACTAACCAGCCCATGTGACTGAGCCAAAGCAGGAAAGCGTAACTGGCTCTCCCTTAATTCACAATGTCAATATTAAGCTGTGTACAGCTGCGGTAGAGCTAAATGACTGTTCTCAGTTCTATCAGAGCCATCTAACCAACTGCAGTCTGCATCCAGATCTCCAAGTGAACTTATTTGCAGTGTACTAGCTCTTTTACTGAGGCTCCAAAGTCAAGATGCAGTTAAGTGCTTGTTTGAGGGCTTTGAGATTCATACACGTTTGTTTGGCAACACTTTTTGTCATAATTTGCATAAATCTTAATAAACCACCAGCCAAACCATTTAGAAAATTAAAGCAATGGTGGGCAAAAAAATAACAATTGATTTGTTCGAAATAATTTAGTTCTTGGCTCTTTGGGATTATTTATTAACTCTCTAGGCATAAATTCATAAATTTAAAATACGCCCCCTGTTGATTATACAGGGAATTTCAGTGTTACTAGGCAGACTTGTTACTAAATCATGTCAGCAGGTGTTTTCTTAGCATATTGATGACCTCAGGTGGGCATATACCCGTTAAATACCACATGCCTCGATCCAAGAATGCGATCCACTGTCTTCTACTCTGTGTCCAAGGTGGAATAACAATGTAGTCATCCATTTTTTAAAGACCTTTAGTTGCTGTGTTTGTATTTTTGGAGCGCCACATTGAGTAGTATGTTCACATGGGCTGATAGGAATGTTTGTGACCCATTTGTGCATTATTTTTGTGCGTCATCCAGTTGTAAAAACATGTTTAGCTAATGGTGATCCCATTAGCATTCATGTATATATTTTGTTTAGTTTTATGTGGCGAATTTGTCATCCGGCCCACAAAGTGACGTGTGTATGATACTGAGGAGTCCAGGGGAACCAAAAGTCCTTTTTTACAAACCCCTACAATATGTCTACTAATTTTAGTTGGGTGTAATGTGCAACAGTCACATGCCAGGGTGATGTTACCCTGATGCTGGAGCCATGGACAGTGTGAGATTTGGTGAGTTTTTATATAAATACTGTTGCCAGCATGACTGAGGATCTCTGTTGCAAGGCAGGCAGCCCTTGAGCTCTTGGAAACATGGACTATATATACACAAAGGCGTGATGGGTGTGCTGATTGATGTATTGGTGAGGTAATGTATGAACATGTTTGTCACTGAAAAATCAAACCATCCAAACCAGACAATCTGCCTGCGGAGCTTACAAGAGAAATGTGACTTTTATCTTTCCCACGGGTGATTGGAGTTTAATTATTGTAAACTTTACTCTTTCTTCACTTGTTTTTTTGTTTATCTCCCACTTTGACGTGACCACTAGGAATGTGTGAACAAAAGCGTGATTGCTTACTGGCACAGACAGCCAGGTGTTTGTGGTTGAGAACCAGGATGTGAAGTTTGTTGTAGTGCTGATGGGACGGAAGCAGTTGGGTAATTTAGTTGCTGTTGGTTAAGCTCTTTCAATACCCTGGCTTAGCTGAAGCCGTGTGATTTTTCACGCCGTGAAATCTCAGCGGGGAAAAAGACCTTGTCTTGTACCTAAATAATTACCTTGGCAATGTAGACTGTTATTGAAATTTTCTTTCACAATTGAGATGGAAAAATATTAATACTCTGGTTGTTAATTATGTTAATCTTTTTTGTCAAAATTACAAAAAAAAAAAAAAAAAAAAAATCAAATTAAAATGTATTCGTTTTAAATGCTTGAATGTTTGCATCACAACATGATGGACAGCATGAAAATGGATATTCATTTTGAGACTTACTAAAGATTACATTTAAAATAATTACCTGTAATTTAAG
Organism: Cyprinus carpio; assembly: GCF_018340385.1. Lineage (NCBI taxonomy): Eukaryota > Metazoa > Chordata > Actinopteri > Cypriniformes > Cyprinidae > Cyprinus > Cyprinus carpio. The sequence goes on along the minus strand of NC_056591.1, from coordinate 19,652,571 downwards.
TTAATCTTAAATTAATCTTTAAGTTAAGACCAATGTCAAAACAAAATACTTATTCAAGATCAATTTCAGTGAAATTTTATTTCACAGCTTTGCTTCCATGTGAATTTATCAGGTTTATGGTTGTTTACGCTTTATAAATGACAAGAATACCTAATATAAGTTTTCTTTAAAAAAGGCCTTAACAAGTCTTAAAATGTTTCAAATTCAATCATTGAATTTACAATCATTGGACAGACTGAAGATTTTTTTTCCCCGCTGTAGTTAGCACGTCAACAGAGAATTGTCAAATCAAATGAGCATAACGGCACACATTAAGAAACTTACAGAACAAACATACAGAGGTAGAAATTCTAAATGTTTAGTTTATTTCTAACATGATGTAGTTAAGTAACACCATGACAAGGTAGCTATTTTGCTATTATGTTACATTGATCTTACTTCAACAAACAAGTAGTTACTTACATTTTAGACACAATTTTGTAATTTTGCAGTGTAAATGATTTAATTTGGTAACAGCCCCCTAATGTATATTGAATTTCTTGATTAATTGTAAGAATTTTACATGAAAGATGACTCATACATTTAATAAGGTTAAAAATATGAGCCTTTCTAAAGGTAAATAACATCCTGGGGTAAATGCTGATTTAAGTATGTAAAAGCTGATAGAACACTGATGAAAATATTGCTTCAGAATAAATCACATAGGTGATATTAAAGTCTCAAGTCTTAAATTTAACTTATGTATGTAGACACCCAATATAATACAAGATATATGATAAAATGCAAGCAAGATGTTTTTTTAAATTGATACCCAGAGTATTCCACATGCTTTTGCCTAAAATGGTAAAAAAAAAAAAATCTGATCTTTAGAAATCTAAGTTCAGATAACTTAGCTGCCACATGGCTCATGTGTCCTGACCTTCATGTCATCACTTTCTGAGATGGAAGGATGGACTAACAGTCTAGTAAGAAAAATAGAAACACAAACCTGGTATACGCTTACATTTTTTTTTTTCATTTTTTTTTCTTCTCAGAAACTTTACCTGGCAACTGTTATAACTAATACGACTGATCATAGAGCTCTAATTTTAGGAATCTGTCACTAGCTTCTGTATAACATCCTGCCTGGACCAGTAGCCTACAACATGTAAAAAGGTCATGAGTTAAGGTTTTCTGTGCCACCTTTCAGTGTATAAATACTGTCTTGTGATGACTTGTTGACAATCGTGACACATGGGGGGATTGCATGAGCTCATCCATGTCAGAACAAAGCAGGCCTTTCACCCCGTCCCACCGAAGACCCCCAGGAGCCTGCTGTGTCTGTGTCCAGAGGTCTAAATGTAGGTCACCTTGATTTGAGACTTTACAGTTTGGCGGGACAGGTGTTTATCTTTTGAGACATGGTTCTTCTGAAAGGAAATAGAAAGACGGAACATTCCTGAGCCAAAAGAGTTTGTTTTTCTGGTCACGGAGCCTAAATATGGCTTGAAAGCGGTGGGCTTGAACTCGTGTCTGGTATGTGTTTGTTTTCTGACTAGTGACACCACATGACCACCAAATTGCTCCAACAGCCAAGGTGGGAGAGATGACGTTGGCAGCCCAGAACACTTTTTATCGATGAGATCATTCTCTTGCCCCAGACTCTTAATAGTCCCTGTTGCAGAAGGTTTCTCCTCTCCAGCTTTCTAAATAGTTGCAGAGCTTGGCTTGTCACTTCTTGGGGTCTTCCAGGACTCAGGTTGGCTTTTTTGCTGTGGAATTAGCTTCTTTTTTTGAGTTCTGTTCTTAGTTATACAGTTTCATTCTTCAGTTTTTCTTTTTTTGAACGGGAATCTGACTCGGGTTTACAACAGTAGAGCTCAACAGTTCAGAGCAGAAAGGCAAGCCTGCAGGCACCTGTCCATCATGCCAGCCCCCAGAGTGTACCGCTTCCCGCAGAAGATCAGCCGCACCGAGATCATCTTGAGGAGTGAGTTTGATGGGGAGGGATGGGGCTATAACCATGAGAGACACCCAGCAGGGGCAGTTAGGTACTTTGGGATAGTACATCTCTATTTCCAGGACTAAATTGTCTCTTTCTGGTTCAAACAAACTGTAATGTGCTTTAAAATCTGACCTTTGTAAAAAAAAAAAAAATCTGGATCAGTAGTTGATATGCTCATGCCTGGTTATCAGATTCTGTCCTAGAAAAAAAAACATCATCTGTCTGAGCAGCAATGAAATGAAAGCATGTAATAAGATGTTTGTTCACTATGAAGATGGTTTGAATAGTTGGCTTTATTAACACTTAAGCTACACAATTTAAAGGCATTGTGCTTGTTTTGAAGTGTACTAGATTTACTACCAAAACAAGTAAAAAAAAAAAGTTTGTTTTTTAAATCCCAAGCAGCCAGTCATATAGCAGTGGCTCAGCCAATAGAATTAGTTTGGGCGTGGGATAACAGGGCCTGTCAAGTGTGAGCATTTCACTCATATTTACAACTTAAAATGTGTGCAAACTGTAAAATGTATTTAGCAGCACGTCTGAAAAAAAATAAAATTCCCTGCAGGTCCTTAAATAAAGTTTTTAAAGGTCATAAAAAGTCATAAATACCTTAAATGGTACAACAAATGTCTTAATTATCATTTAAAGAGGTCATACATTTTGGCATGGAACAGCAGGAATTGCAATATAGCCCAATGTCAAACTTCAGAAAGCTATGATTTCATTAATTAAATATGAGCACTGCATTTTCAAAGTACAAACATGGCGCTGTTGTGAGTTCTACAGGCTCGTGATTTCAGAGCAGTTCGTATTCAGTGAATACCTTGCAATAGATTGCTTATGATCTACTGTTGATGAATTATAACCATAACAATGTTTGCCTTATGGTGTTCGTATTGTAATATGTTGTAGATGGTTGTAAGAGTACTTATTTTATCTCCCTCATCTTTTTGAATGTGCAGCTGGCAAAAGTAAAGCATAAACATTTCAAAATAAGAGTCCCAGTCTATTTTAGGCTTGTTTTTAGTTACAGTTGTCTATAGTGTTGTTGCTTTTCTTTCTTTCTCTTTTTTTTACTGGTTATAATTGGCATTTTGGTTATAGTAAGCTGTATCTGTTTAATTTGATGTAAACGTGTGTAGCTTCTGTCTTGGCTGCCTGTCACAGGAAGAAAAGACTTAACACGCATTATTCAATATATAGATTTTATCAGTATTGGCACAATAATCTGTTTATTACAGTTTTCAGTTTCGTATCCTTTGGATTATCAATTTGGCTGACCAGATTTTTTTTGGAAACCTACTGAAACACGTTCATTATTTTTGCAGTTCCTTTTGTTGCCACTAGTACTGCAGAAATACTTCACCTTCAAACACGTCAATTTGTAAGTTTTCTCAAACCAAGTATGACAAACTCAATTCTGGATTTGATTCTGTTGAACGTCAAGCCAAAATACTGGTCAAGGTATGTTAATTGTGACAGCTGACAGATTTTGTCTAATCAATCCACTTAACCACTCCACATTCCTTTGCTGGGTTTTAACAGCACATCCATGCCAAGTTTATCAAGAGAAGTCATTAAATGTCTGAAACAGGTTGTCCGTAACGATCCAAGAGCTGCTCTTTTTCCTCAGTGAAATGTGTGCTTGTTTCAGCTCTGTGTGCTGAGTCAGTCTTTTCGCTACTTTTGCAGCCATTCTTAATCTCGTTTATCCTGTAGGTTTTTTTTTTTTGATTTCCTCCATTTGATTTGCCTTTCCAAGATAATACAGTTTCCCAATGTCATTTCAGCTTTCTGTCAGAAGTGACATGCTTGCGATGGTCTACACAATGTAATTAATCTAGTTTGACAATAGCCTCTAAAGACGTCCGTTATCTCAACAAAAGCTGCATTGTATGGACTACGGTTTGACACGATGTCTTTAGATAAAAGCAGTCTTGCCAGCTTATTTCAGAAGTGCTAAAAATGATTGTTTACACTCTGCACCTGTTCAGTGGTCGGATTTTCTTTCATTTGGACTACAAATGGCAGAACTGTTTCCAAGCAGAACTTCCTTTATTAGGCAACACTGCATCAAAAAGCCTCCCCCAATGGTTTTGCAGCTCATTCCTGCCACTGCAGTCATTTACCCGCCCCAGAGCTGAAGTGGGATCAGGTGATGCTATTTAGTATCTCTGGGGTAATGCAGAACACTGAAAACATCAACACCTTGTACATGACGCAGCTGATCTAGGGCCAGTAGTGTTACTAGTTGATTTATTTTATTTTATTTTATTTTTAGGAATATTTTGTATTTATTAATTATTTATTTCTATATTATTTATTATAAATACATTTATTTATGTATTATTTATTTATTTTATATTTTTATTTATTTTTACATTGGAGGTTATCAAATCTGTGTGGACACAAGGGACTGTGTAACTAGATGGACAAACTATTTTGAGCAAGTTGTGTAGTAAGTAGAACCCGGTAACTTCTGCTATTTTTAGGTCCTAGTCCCATTTCTTGCCAGACTTTCTGTCTTTGACTTGGAGCCCTAAGTAACGAGACTCATCAAAACTGTGATGCTATAGATTTTCATTCTATTTTAATCCAAGGATGTCTGCAAACACGGACTGATATTCTCTTGACTCCTTCAACTTTCTAGCACTGAGACAGAAATCCTGATTGTGTATGCAGTGACACACAGCATTTCTTTTGACTCATATAAGCTTGCTTTAATAACGTCCCATTTAACCGGTTCACAGACTTTCTCACAATCCAATCAGAATCTGTTTAAAGCCAGAGGACTAATCGTTTGCTTCCTCATCTTCAAATTATGCAGTACTTGACTGTAATTTTCCCATTTGCGGAACCACAACTGTGGAATTAATTGGAAGGCTTGCGTCTGTGTTGTGCGACACATGAGTGATAAGGGGATTTGTGTGTTGTATTTACAAGGTGACAGCATCGGGGTGTGGTAATGAGGCAATGTGTCAGCTGATGTTTCCTTTTTCCAAATGTTGTTATAAAACATCAAAAAGGGGAAAAACTGTCTTTCATGAACAGGTGGTGTCTCAATCTTGAACTGATTTTCAAGCCTTTGGGCATAATTAATGGTGCTTGCTATGGGAAGCATCCCAATTACTATTGCTCAAATATAGATTTAGGAATTTGAACAATCACTTACATGTAAATTAGTTGCTCCACTATTGCTAACAAATTAGATATTGTCCACACCAACCATGACTGTGACTGGACATTTGTTGATCGCCTGCTTTGTGTTTCTGTTACTTACCGTGTTGCACCTGGTTAGGGCATTTATGCATTAATGTGGCTGTTTTATGTGGCTATTTGTATTGTTAAAAGGATCAACACAAAACAAAAATGAAAATTTGGTTATAATTTACTCAGCCTCATGTCATTCCAAATCTGTGTGACTTTATTTCAGAAGATATTTTAAACACTATTATTATTTTTTTATCTTAAAATTCAAGCCAGCTTTACACTCATTGACTTTCATTGTATGGACCAAAATCTTAAAAGATTTGATTTGTTGTTCCACAGAAGTATTCAAAAATAATAATAATAATTCAGATTTGAAACAACTACACAATGACAACCAAACATTTCTTGGCAGTACCATTTCAAATATTTTTAAGTTAGAAAATAATAAGAAAAAAAAAACAATATTACGAAATGAGATCCAATATTATTTTGTGTATTCGTGTATATATAGTTTCATATACTATAATATATTTGTGTTGTATGTACATATAATTGGTAAACTATCCAACACTGACAAAGTTTCAAAAGGAAGCAGAATTTCTTTTTCTTCCCTTGAACTCATGCTTTTTTTGTAGTCCTAATGTGTGGTATGAATTTTGATGGGGTGAAAGATGATTCAGCTCTGTGAAATTAAAGCTGTCCGTTGTATTCATGGCTATGATTGGTGACTCTGTGATAACTTGATTTCAAAAGCTGTCCGTTGTAAATTAAAAATTAAATTTATGCATTTAGCAGACGCTTTTATCCAAAGCGACTTACAGTGCATTCAGACTATCAATTTTTACCTATCATTACTCATTACTTGGTCCTGTGGCCAAAACAAGCTTTGTTTCTCCACATCAGTGCTTAGTGAGACTTCCTTGATCCTCCCTGAAGAAAATATTTTAGTTCTCATTTTTCTGAAGCGGATATCTAAAATTCACCCTTTGTAGTAGCTTGCCAGATTTCAGAGTCTTCGCTGTATCTTGCTGTCTTTGTCTTGAAAGGGTTAAACCTGCAAAAACATCCATGTTTTTCTCCACCCACCTGCTTGTAATAGTTGTGATGCGATTGTAACATTGACCGCTCTACCCTTCGCCCATCCAGGCATATGAATAATTGATCAGGTCCGGAAAGTGCAATAAGTGGACCACATCCTGCTCGGTGAACGCTGTGAAAGAGCGGGTAACGTCTAACTGCCAGCCTATTGGTCTGGTCTTGTCTTACCACAGCAGTGTTTGCTTGAGAGTAGCCGCAACAACATGCTGCTTTCTCTGAGATCTCACCGAGTCATTGATGGCAGTTCGGGAGCTGATGCGAACGGCTCTAGCGCACTTGTTACAAGTGCACCTAAAGACCAGGATGGACTTCTACAGTACATCTGCTGTCAGAAGAGGCTCGGTGGTTCGCTCCTCCTCTCATGTAGGTGCTATTCTGACTCTTTATCTTTCTGTTGGTCCGTAAACTATTAATAAGTAGAAACTTAAACTGAGCTGATAGTTGAGTGTGATCGGATTTTATTTTATTTGACATTTTCTAATTAACCTATAAGCAGTATTACTAATTTTTGTGTAAATTCAGCTAGCTAAGGTGGTGCAAGTGCAGTAAGAAATAAATTATGCATCTAATAATGTTTATTAATATTATATGTATAATTTTTTTTTTTATCATTAATACATATTAAACTAATATAAGATGCAAATTTTATTGTTTCTAATGATATACCATGTTTATTATTTGTATTTTATTTTTATACTTTATATTATAATTTATTATTATTTTATTGTGCTTGCTTCTGGAATAAGAAATCCATTGTAGGTTATGCTATCTGTGTGTGATCTAATGGCAGTAACTGGTTTGAAGGAGGATCAGTCCATATTAAAGCCGACACTGAGTGCCTTTAAAGTGCTGTTCAGATTGGTCGGGTTAAATGGGGCAAGTATACTTGCCTTTGTGTCAGAGTTTCAAATTGCACTCAAAAATCTTCATAATGTGGCCATAATAACAAATCAAGTTTGCACAACTTGACCTTGCTCTCTTGAAGAGGCTATATCCGCTGACTCATTAGATATCATCTGTTTATAGCTTTGATAATTTGTGATTAGCTCATCACATTTTAAGAGTTATGTTTGTTTCTGTTTCAAGGCAGGAAACTGAGGGTGCTTGCTTATATAACAGGGCCTTTTACATACACATTAAGGCTAGCGTAGGTGTATTTTATGTGCTAAAGACAAAGAACATTTGAGAAAGGAATTTGTAGAGTGGGTAACACAAACATGGACAATTCCGAACGGTTGGCTTTCTTAAAGGGGGGCACAGAATTGTAATGTTAGATTAGATTTGACAGATGAGTTGATTACTGCTCGGCTTGTCCAGATGGCTCAGCTCTAATGTCATATTTTTTCATGGAGTCTTGTGCTTCAGGGAGAATTCTGTGAGAATCCAATTAATGTGTTCTGCAAGCCATTTGTTTCTGGTTAAGGCTGAGTTTAGCTTTGCTACTTGGTGCGCTTTGCATGCCATGATCTACTTTGCTCCAACGTTAATGTCGATGTAAAAAAGATGTTACTTATTATTATCCCATCCGGATGTTGTTTAATGTCGATGTAAAAAAGATGTTACTCTAAACAATTTGTTTTATGTTTTATTTTTTTGTTGTAATATTTTTAAATATAATTTTTGTTTTTTGTTATGTGCTATGTGAAATGTTATGTTTTGCTATTTTAGCTTGCTTAGATTTTAATATTGTGGCATAATCCATTACAGAGAAATCCATTGGAAACATTTTTAACTATTAGTCCTTTGTCAGATAGATGGTCTCAGATCTGCAGCGTGGACCAGACCTTTTGAGGTAGTCAATAGCTTATTTATGTGGCTATTTAGACTACCTTCCCCCACTAAAATGATGAAACTGGAGGAAAGAAACAGGTCAAACAGGTGTAAGGACAAAAAAGCTCTTGTTTTTGCAATGCCCTACTGTGTGAAGCAAATAAACAGGAAATGGCAGAGAGCACATGTAGTCTGGTAATGCGCTACAGAGAGGGCCTCACCTCCAGACTTTGTAAACAGACCTCTCTCACCTGCACAATGCTGCATTGATTGATTAGTAATGTATGTAGTCTTCTGTTGCGTGCACAATGCTCGTGCTAAGCTTTCATTCAGACCTCTACCTTCCTTTGCTCTCAATTCAGCCTGGCAAAATCAGCAAAGCCTCTATACCCAACTGTGCTATAAGTAAAACAATATCAAGGCTCAGTTTTCCATCTGCATGATATATTTCCAGCATGAGGTCATCAGCCAGCCTTCCTTCCATTTATATTTTCGTTTTAGTTTATAATGTATACTAATATCAATAAAATAGTTATTTATTTTAAATGATTTTTTAAAGTCCTGCCCTCAGACAAGAATGATATAAAGTTTTGTTTAGATAAAGTGACAAATATATGAAGTAATTAACCCTGGCACTGACTGTGTGTGTGTGTGTTGAGGTTTTTTTTTTTTTGTTTTTTAATGCACAGTGATTCGAACTGCTGCTGACTTTTCATTTTACAGACAATCTTTTCCCCTTTCCCTGATATATAATGTCCTAATTAACTCTTGCTGTCCAACACATCTGATTGATGTGTCTTGCAGCCAGCGGCCCATGTTTCTCTCTCGCTCTCTAAAACCTCAACTTCTGTTACTCTTTTGGGGCTTGTCCAGTGCACTTTACATTATTGATCAGATTTCAAAGTCTTTAGTGCTTTCCAAGTTTCAAATTGATGCTCATTACAGATTTTTCCTCTTGTTTTTTTTTGCCCCCACAGGCCCCCCGATGCCAAGACAGACCCCTCAGGTGCAGAATGGCCCATCACCAGAGGAGCTGGAGGTGCAGAGAAGGTAAAAACCAAAGTTACAGACACTGACTGCAGTAAACCATGCAAACAGGGGTTGATTCAGCTATTAAACAAAAAGCCTAGAACAGTGATTTTTACCCAGAATTATTTTTTTTAGCTGTAAAATTAGTTTTAGTGGGAAAAATTACTTCGTAAATCTGTCTTATCCACAAAACACCTTCCACCCCATGGTAGAACACGTGCAGTCATAGATTACGAGTTGACATCTGCATGTGTGATGGTGAGAATGTGAACCTGGTGAACTCTCACACTGCAGAATCAAGTGCAGCAATATAATGTTAATGTCTGCTGGACTAAGTTCAGTTAAATCACCACTTTGAATTTAGCCCTGAATTTGCCTTTTCATGAGCGTGTTTTTATCAAGATATCTGTAGACTTCAAACGAGGACAGAGGCTGTTACTCACCCTGGTCTTGTTAATGAAAAGCTTTTCTGCAATGAGTTCCCAAAGGAAGCAACAGTCAAGTTTGAGGCTGCTTGACTGGAATATAAATGCTCAGAGCTCACTGCCTTCTTGTCAGAGTTGTACAACAGTACAATACCATCGATGCAACTATTGCATCTTTACTGGTTTTTATTGCAGTAAGGCTTACCAAGAGTTAGTGCTATTTTGTGAATATTGTCATTTTAAGTGCTGTTGTTAAGCATGACACATAATTTATATATATTTATTAAAAGAATTATTGCTTAATGCTTAACAACAGCACTTAAAATTATCTATAAAATTATAGATAAAATGGTTTATATTATAGATAAAATTATCTATATTTAATACTTTAAAATTATTTATTTATCTAGTATTATTTAATGAAATATATATATATATATATATATTTATTATTTTTAAAATTAATGTGTGTGTATATGTGTGTGTATATATATATATATATATATATATATATATATATATATATATATATATATATATATATATATATATATATATAAATTAAAATATAATCATTTTTTCCAGGTTTAAAAAGTTTTTAGTTTAGTTTTTTAACTCAAAAATATTGTTTTGATTTATTTTTAATTAATGTGTGCATTTGTGATTACATCAGCAGAAAAATCATTAGAAAGGAGCAGAAAGAGTATGAAAACAATCCTTCTGCCCAATTTCATTCACATTTATTATGTAAATAAAACCAAACCTTTTTGAGGTTGTGTTGTCCTAAATGACTCAATGAAAGTTATTAGCCTTTTCCTCGGTGGAGAGTAGAGAAAGATCTACAGATCTGCCACATGAGTGTTTCTCCATTAGTGGTGCATCATTCCATGAGATGAACCCAAGGGAGTCTGGTGCACTTTGTAGAATACTGAATATGATCTCAATCTTTTGGTGGTGACTCAGCAGTGGTCATGTCCTACTTCTCTGCTACAGAAGAAATGTCAAATCTTCACAGGCTTTATCTGCAGAGCCCCTGCAGCCTGTTAAACATTAACCATTGGTGTATTCCCTCCGTGCTGTGAGCCAGGCGAGGACGGCGTTGGACAACGCTGCGCGTCCTGAATAACAAACATCGTTTGGCTCCAGACATACATGCTCCACAGCATAGTGAATCGCCTGAGGAGGGTGCATGTCTTAAGTACACTGCAGACACGATACTGATTTATAATCATGTGCATGTCACATCAAGGCGGTGTTTTGGGAGTTATTAAAATAGTGTGGGGCAGACAGTGCTTTCTTTTGTATTGTTAAATTCTGTGGAGGGCTTAATAGCTTTGGCCTTCCCTTCTGGCTATTTTTCAAAAATAATGTTGCATCACAGAATTTTGAGGATGTAGAAAGTGTTGGGTACTGTGAAAATAAATGATGGGACCCACACAGTTTTAGTATTATTTGTATAAAATTGTATATCTTTTCAATATTTTGAAATTAACATATAATAGCTTGTTAGCTATTTATTCAGTTTATATCTTAATGTTAGTTTACATTTTAGTAATTTGTGCCTTTGTCCTTTATTCATTTTTTATATTTCAATGGCTTTGTTATTTTCAACCTAGTTTCAATTAATACAGAGTTCTGGCATGAAACTCTAGATGGCACAGTCTAATAGGTCTAACTCAATCTGACCTAATGACATCATTATTACATTGCACAGCTGATTGGTTTTCTCCTGTATCAGTAGCCAATGAGCTCACTGCTCAATATTCAAATACCTGGCTTTGTTTGCTGTAGCAGTCGGCAGTGCACTTCAGAAACCCTCCACCATCCCCAGCTCCACCTGTATAGATCTGTTACAAGGTGATTCATGTATGCTATGGGGTTATTCAAAAAAGTGACGTGACGTGACATGTGACGCAATTCGTGCTGTGCATTTAACCCATCCAAAGTGCACACACAAAGCAGTGAACACACACACACCATGAACACACACCTGGAGCAGTGGGCAGCCATTTATGCTGTGGCGCCAGGGGAGCAGTTTGGGCTTCAGTGCCTTACTCAAGGGCACCTCAGTCGTGGTATTGCCGGCCTGAGACTCAAACCCACAACCTTAGAGTTAGGAGTCAAACTCTCTAACCATTAGGCCACGACTTCCCCCTAAAAGTTCATGTGTTATGTGCAGCAGCAGTATTTCCTACATGCTCACAGCAGCATGCTGTGGATGTATTGGCAGTAGCAGGTCTCGGTACTTGCTCTGCCGCAGCAGCAGCGTAGCAGATCTATTCCGCCAAGACCAAATACATTAACATTGTCATGTACATTACCATGTCAATCTCTCCGAGAGTTGTCATGACAGAAATGAAGATACTTTTTAATATTTATTTGTTAACAATAACACTGGATCCAACTTTTTGAAATTCTATCATAGCTATGCATGGCTTCTTTTATGGTACTTTTTTTCACAACTCTGTTCAGTTCAGTTTCAATTGGATATATTTAATTGTGCATTTTGCTTGCATATAATAGAGACTCTTAATTATTTCGGTTACTCTTTATTTTACAGTATGTGCACTTACCTGTGTTTACAGTGTACTTACCTAAGAAAGTACTGGATACTATAAGGTAACTACATGGGTTAGGATTAGGTAAAGGGGTAGTTTCAGGGTTAGTATAGTTATTACCCAGTTATTGTAATTACTATAACAAGTATGTAGTATGTATATGCAGAACGGAGTGTAAAATAAAGGTTCTTTTTGAACTAATCATTAAAGAACCAACTCATAAAAGTCATTAAATTTAGAAATCAGACACCACTGGTTGCATATTGTTTTTAATTCACTCAAAAGAAACATGAGGGTTAGTAGTAATTATTTTGGCGTGAACTATCCCTTTAAGGAAGTTGAAACAGTCATTCATACATTCTAACATCTTGTTCATCAGTCAGGTGTTGTAGTGTACAAATAGTGGAAATGTTCCTTATAAGGATATTTTCCCCTGTCTGTGGAAGATCAGCCAGAAAGAAAAGGGCTCATATTCTCTGAAAGAATGTCATTGAGTGCGTGTAATAGAGTTGGCCTGCTGCCGCCCACCCGGCCGGACACAGCGTGCCGACCCACAGCCATATTTAGCTATTGCAGTCAATGGAACTGAAAGCATGCTTGGTGTCTGATGTCATCTCATGATGCAAACTTGATACAATGCTGCTGAGAAGGAGAGCAGTAGAAAGGAATGAGAGGCAGGTTTCTCACAGTCAGTATATAAACAGCCATCAGGGCATCTGCATACTGTCAGAAGATGAATTAATCGTGCTGTCAGACAGGCCACAGGACTCTGGTGGCATGAATAAGATTTGTCAAAGGGTTTCAGAGGTCACTTAAAAATAAAGGTCACATGCTTGCATGGAAGGTGCTAAGACGAATTTGAGTTATTTTCAGAGTGCACCAACTGATTTTCTCTGAACAGTTACTTTGAAAAGACATTTTTCTTCATTCTTTATTCTTTAAAAAACTTTAATGCACTACATGACCATTTTTTTTAACACAAAGTTCTCTTTATCTTAATAGCATACAAGTTTGACCAGTGCAGACAACTTTAAAATGACACGATTATGAGGAAATTAGTGTTGCATAATATCCTAATACTTGTAGTAACAATTATATTGATGCAATGACTGAAAAGTGCAGTTTTGAACTTAAAATAGAGACTTCAATAGGATTTGTCACTCTGTTCTCTGTTTTCACATCTAAATTCTTTTAGTATGAGTCTGTGTCCATTTTTGTTTGTTTGTGCAAAAGAACAACTCTGTTTGAGGCTTAGAATGTTTCGGGATTTTATTATTTTTGTCTTTTAATTTTGTGGAGAGTTTTAGTGTGGAGACACACATGCTTTGAATTAGAGACTTGAGCATTTCTGTAAACCTCACGATGAAATGATGACACAAAGTTCTTGAACGACCTCAAGAATGATCTTGTGGGGCATTTATATGCCTTTGGGCCTAACTGCATGCCATTCCCTGTACTGAGACATGCTATATTTGTATTACCTTCATGCTGGGAAAAATAAATATTTGGCTATGTCTCCCATCACTAGGATATCAAGGATTACGGTTTCCAGGGGATTACTTGTATGAAAGTATAATTTTTAGCTTTCATTTATTTCTACAGGCCATTCCAGCTCCAGTAGAACCGCAGTGACATGTGGGTCGACTCTGTGAGCCAAAAATATGCTGTGTTAGTATTTGATTAAAAAGACATGGAAGTGGTATAATGGGAGGATAAAAATAGTCATTGGGACACTGATGCAGGTTTACTGCTCTGCCAGCTTTCAGCACATCTGTCAGGTGGAGACACAAAAGAACATTTCCCCCAACCATACCCAGCTAGCAGGGCGAGAAAAGAGCCACCACCTCATTAGCAGACTTATGGCATCATTTAAAGCTGATTGTCATAATCATAGCCACTTCTTCACACTTCAGCACAATAATGCACCCAGATGCATCGGCAGCCATGTCCGGATGTCTGTCATCTCTTCATGAATGACCCTTCAGCTAGAGAAAGCCCACTTCCTGCTTTCTGAGCTCTTTCGCGATGTGCTGCACTGCCCTCTCTTTTTAAAGATGTTCTTCCTTCTGTGTAAGGGGGAATCAGTGAGCTGGGCCCAAATCTGTTGAAATTTTGGAGGAAGTCTTGCAAAAGACACCATATGGCTTAGCTTGGACACAGCCGATGTTAACCAAATTGCCGGGCCTTTCCAGGAGAGAAGGGAATTGCACGTGCCAAAAAGACTTCAATATGGTGCTCATTCTGCTCACTTTCTCACAACGGTCTGTCATTTTTTTTAGTCAGTGTTGGCTTTTTTTCTGCATATAATTATTTTTCAGTTTTTCAAGCATTGCAGTAATTTGCCCTGTTTTGTTGTGATATTTTTGACTGCTCATGATTTTCTTCTATACCACTAATCTTCCATCAGCATTTTGGTGTCTTCAAGTTGGAAATGATATACACAACTTCACATACATTACTTCTTAATGAGTTAGAAGTAAATGAGTTTTAAATGAGTTGTTTTTTGACCAGTAAAATATTTTTTTAAATCCTAAAAAGTTGAATTTACTTAAATCTAACAAAGATATTAAAGTGTTTTCATAGATTGTAAGTGTATTTTATATTTATATATATATATATATATATATATATATATATATATATATCTATCTATCTATCTATCTATCTATATATCTATCTATATACATATATTACTTTATATTTAAAATAGGTGAAAAAATCTGCTAGTGCAGTAGAACAAAACACACTTGTAAAGATAGAATCTCTGAAGACAGGTAAGATAAGATTTTTTATTTATTTATTTAATTTTATTTATTTTATTTTTTTTCCAGTAAAATTAGACAAAATACTCCACAAATAGGATTCCTAATAGAGTATTTTATAGTAGGGTAATGTAACGACTTGACATGTACCAATGTAATTGTTTTTCTATGCAATAAATAATTTTATGTTTTGTTTTGAAAAAAAAAAGATTTTTCTGTATCTTATTTTCCTGTATTTTCTATTGTATTATGACCAATGTTTTAAAAATCCAATGAAGTCATACTGCCTTTAGAATCTGTTGTAGTAAGTTGTTGGAAGACATTCTGAATCAGGCTGTGAACCGCCTACACTCTCTTCGCTACTGTTTCCTTGGTAACTGATGTCAGGAACGGAGACGCCAATAAATGGATCTGCTGCATGTTTATCATCTTTTAAGCCCTTATTCCATGTTCGAGAACGGGGTGTTTGAGGGGGGGAAGTAAGGAAATTTTGCATTGCTTGTAGTTTTTCCATTGCCCTTAATTAACGTAGATTCCAAACTGATATTGTTTTTGATCAAATGTCTGCTATTTGATCATTGTTTTTCTAATTTTTATATACAGTTCTTGACTTGCCGACTCTGTGTCAGGTTTAACTTCTTGACAGAATATTGGATGACCCTTTGACAAGTGTCTCTGGTTCTGTTCCAAAATATGAGAACAATCCCTGTCATGCTTCACTGTCATTACAGTGGAACAAAACCATACTTTTAAGTGACCACGTGTTTTGTTGAAAAGGATTATTACATAATTGCACTGGAATGTTGAAGAACTAGAGTGCTTGTTTACCTGACATGGTCAGAAAGTTCCGATACATATGAAAATCAAAAAAGGCCTACTAAAGTAAGCTCTTAGTGTAGCAGCCCAGGATGCTGAACCCCTCAACCCCGTATTTTGGCCCCTTCCAGTCTCTTGCCTGAGAGAGCAGGGCCCGCTTCTAATTTTAAGTGTTTGTGCTGCTCGTTATTTCAGAATGTTGTGATCTCCTATGCCAGGGAATGTATATGTGTCCAATAGGATTACGCACAAATAAAGCTCTCAACCGAAATGGTGCGAACTGAACTTGCAAACAGGTCTGGGGTGTCGTTCTTATTTAAGAAACAAGGAGCGCACACATTTGATCCCATAAATCCTTTTTTCCTGTTGGTCAAATGCCAGTTTGGTTTAAAGTGATGTTTGTTCTAGGTTTATTTTCAGCAGCTTCCGAAAACAAGAAGCCCTTGATATTATTATGACCTCTCCACCCCTGTAGGATCACTGGGATTGCACGGCAATTGCATCATGAAAAGTTAACCTCGCCTAACCCATATGTGTCATGGAAATTAAATATAGGCCTCTCATATCACATATCCATTTGACCCTATCTCTGTAGGGTGCTTGCACTAAATCCCTATTCAGGGATGACTTATGGATGGCTCCGGTATGGCTGCCATGGTCTTTTGGGGTAGTATATGATCACAGATATAAACAAGGCTTCCTCTGCTCTTTAATTACATCTCTGAGAGCTTGGCTCAGGCTCAGCAGGGATTTTGGGGGAAGTGGGACACGCTCTCAGCAATCCATGCCTCAACAGCATTTCATAATGGAGTGGCTCAGAATACATCCTCTGGGAAGCCAGGTACAAGAACAACTGTGAAACAAGGCTACTAAATTAAGCAGATATAGAGAACTCGGGCAGTAGACCAAGCATATGGAAGCTCCTTTCAGAAGATTTTCATAGTAGCCCTTGTGGATTCACTGATAGCTCTGTATAGTTTTATTCCCCCTCGACTAAACCCAGTTGCATTTGTTCTATCCATTTCAGATGTTCAAGAATCGACCCTTGTTAAGACACCTTACTTAGTTTCATATTAAATATAAAAAATAATAATTTGTGGTGCTAATTTGTAATGAATTTGCCAGCAATATAAATGCTGCATCTGTTGTGTCCGCCATATTTTCTTGCTAACATGCCCCCAACTCAAAAACAGGGTAAAGTACATTGTGTCACTATTTTAAGTGCCTAGACAGTGTTTTACTATATTTCTGGATATATTCGGTAAACTTCAGTAGAAAAGAGCCTGATAATAAGGCAGATGACAACAGTTGCTAGAGTAGGAGTGGTTTGTAATGTTTTTAAGGCAAGTGATGATGCAAATATTGTTCAGTATTTAATCAAATGTACATATGCAAATGCAGAATTTTATTAAATGAAAAATAAAATATTTGATACTGATCTTGTTTTGTATTTGTTTTGGATGGGTTTATAAATGTGAATGACCCAGTAGTTTAGAGAGTGTGTTGCAGTTACTTGATAATGATATTTTTTTGTTTGTATTATATTTGAATGACAGAACTGATGAGAGAGCAGGAGTGACTATCGATTCAGGTGTGACTGCATTCGTTGGAGCCTTAGGCATAAACTTGCTCTTCTAAATGGGTCTTGGATTGAGGTGTGGTTTTCCCATCTTGTTTTCTTCTTTGGAAACATGTGGAGGCATGATGTCACTGCACCTATGCTGGTATTTGTCATGGTGATGATGACACTCATGCTGAGTGGAAGGTGTGTCTGGCAAGTTCCCAGGAAATGACATCAGGTATGCCCATTGATACAAAAAGACATGTGGGAGAGCAGGATCATCTGTTTTAATGCAAACTTTGATGACAAGACCTTGATGATGTGTTGTTTATCATCTATCCAGTTTCCCATGACAGCTTTCTGATTTCACAAACTATTTTTAAAATTGTCTCATCATTCACTCCACAGCTTTTCCTCTTGCCATTAGAAATGCCCCTATACTGTTATAGCATGTTTGAAACAACTTGATTGTTAGTAATGACAGAATTAATTTTTGGTTAATGTTTCTTTGAAGTAAAATGATGAAAAACATGTTAAAGGGTTACTCCACCCCAAAATGAAAATTTTGTCATTAATCACTTACCCCCATGTTGTTCCAAACCTGTAAAGGCTTCGTTCATCTTCGGAACACAATTTAAGATATTTTGGATGAAAACCGGGAGGCTTGTGACTGTCCCATAGAATGCCAAATAAGTTACACTGTCAAGGTCCAGAAAAGTATGAAAGACATCGTCAGAAAAGTCCATCTGCCATCAGTTGTTCAGCCGTTACATTATGAAGTGATGAGAATACTCCATATCACCGTATGCTGCGTATGCTCTTCTGTATCAGCCACGCCACAAGGATGCGCTGTTTCTACATGTATTTAGCCTTGATTTGAAAGAAAACAGCGCCTTGTGGCGTGGCTGATACAGAAGAGCATACGCAGCATACAGTGATGTGGAGAGACAAGGATGAGATGTTTTTGAATAAGGAATTGTTGAATAAAGTCATTATTTTTGTTTTCTTTGCTTACAAAAAGTGTTCCTGTTGCTTCATAACGTTACGGTTGAACCACTGATGGCAGATGGAGTTTTCTGATGAAGTCTTTCATACTTTTCTGGACCTTGACAGTGTAATTTACTTGGCAGTCTATTGGACAGTCACAGCCCTCCCGGTTTTCATCCAAAATATTTTAAATTGTGTTCCGAAGACAAACAAAGCTTTTAAGGGTTTGGAACAACGTGGGGGTAAGTGATAAATGACAAAATTTTCATTTTGGGGTGGAGTATCCCTTTAAGGACAGTCTGGAAGAAGAACCTTACATGATGGCTCTTCATATTGTTAGGCTCTTTTGCTTTCATTCATGAATGCTCTCCAATTTGTCCAACCCCTCGTCTTCGAGTTAGGTCCATCTGTCCTTCTTCAGCGCCAGAGCTGCAAACAGCCCGTTTTTCTTCATTTACTGTCCCCGATGTCCACAGTCCAAATGTCTCTGGCTCTCTAATGTAATTACACACTGAAATTCTGGGCATGAGGATGTGCTGGATGCTGATTAAGCACAAGAGGACAGACAAGCAAATCTTTCATAAACCCTTACTTAGCAGAACATCTGCAGGCGAGCTGGTCTGGATGCTGAAGTTGGCACTTCTTACACCTCTTGTTACCCATTTGAGTGTGCTGCCCTCTAGTGTAGGATATGATGTACTGCGCTGCTTGTATTCCAGTGTCTGTCTCAGCATCTGTCTCAGTATCTGGAAGAAAGCAATTCATTTTTATTTGTCATCTATAAAAGCCTTTCTTATTGAATATGTCCCAAAGGCCCTTTAAGGCCATCTTGTTAATTCCCCCAACAGCCCGTTTATTTCAATAGGCAGAGACTAAAAAATTTGGGGACTGTAAGATTTTTTTTTTTAAATGTTCTTGAAATAAGTCTCTTATGCTCACCAAGACTGCATTACAGTAAAACAGTACTATTGTGAAGTAATTACAATTTAAACTAAATGTTTTTAATATATTTTAAAATGTATTTCATTCCTGTGGTGACAAAGCTGAATTGTCAGCAGCCATTACTCCAGTCTTCAGTGTCACATCATCCTTCAGAAATCAGTCTAATATGCTGATTTATTGCTAAATGTTGTGTTAAATGTTAAAATAATAATAATATTTATTATTATTATTATTGATCTAGACTTTTAAATTGTATTGTACATTGTACCAAAACCAAATCAGAATCTGATACTGGGGTGGTGTGGCAAACTTGTTAAAGGTCTTACCTGGAAATTGAAAAGTTGTAGGTTCACTGTGCACTCACGCATTACCTTCTACTCTCATATGTCCTCAGGCAGCTGCAAGAGCTCCAGCGTCAGAAGGAGCAAGAGAGGGAACGACTGGAGCGAGAGCGGCTAGAGCGGGAACGGCAGGAACGAGAGATGCTAGAACGGGAGCGTCAGGAACGGGAGCGTCTGGAGCGAGAACGTCTGGAGAGGGAACGTAACGAGCAGGAACGTCAGGAGCGCCTCGAGCGTGAGCGTCAAGAGCAGGAGCAGCTAGAGCGAGAACGCCAGGAACGGGAGCATGCCGAGCGGGAGCTGATGGAAAGAGAGCGTGCTGAGAGAGAGAAGCAAGAAAGGGAGCACCAAGAGCAGCTGGACAGAGAGCAGATGGACTGGGAGAGAGGGAGACGCATCTCCAACGCCGGTGAGCATCTTTATTTTCTCTTTTTAACGTCTTTTAATGGATAGAATTGACAGATAAGATGTAGACAAGACGGGCTGGAATCAAAAAATGAGTGAGATTTTAACACAAACTAACAATACAAGTGGCTTTTCTTCTGTCGTACACTATGCTTAGCATGCAAATGCCTGTGAAATGCTGTTAGTGTCAATCAGAAATCATTTCTTACAGTGTTGCAGTTATTATACCCTTGAAATTTCATTTTCAAAAACAATTTTTCCTTAAAGTTTACAATGCGTTCGGACTGGGTATGCACTGATGTTACAATTCTGGCTGATTTCTGTGCCGTGGCTAATAACCAATAAACAACGGTTTAAAAATCTGTACTATTTTGTCTAAAAAATAACTCGCCACATTCACAAAAAAACTAAAATCAGTGCTGTTCTTGTTGATGTTAAATCAGTGTTGCGATACTTGAGTGAATAAACAACAATATAATATGCAATATGAAATATGGATAAATATTAATTTGGGGATCTGATAAAGAAAAAAGTTTGTTTGAATAAAAAGGTAAATTGTGTATTATAAGATTGCAATGTTCTTAAAGGGTTAAATCTTTTGTGATCTAGACTTATCCCTCTAAGATTTAAGCATAATTTAACATCTAAAAATTGGCGGAAACAAGTGACCAAAAGTTAATATCCAATAATGGACATCACAGATAAAAATTAAATGAATAAATTCCACTGATATCCGATGTTGTGCATCTCTGGTTTGGATGTTTCCTTTTGTTGTTCTTGCTGTAAAAAACATTTTTAGTATGTACTTGGCCTCTAGTTCTACGTAAGGCTGTTGTTTATATAAAGGAAGGGTCAGTACCTACTTGCGTCTTAATATATCAATAGGCGATCTTCTCCTGACGTGTCCATCTGTCAGTATGTTGGAAGAGTCTGAATCAACAGCTTGAAAGATGACGAAACTCAAGGAGAGCTGCACACACTAACCACATTTCCCTCATGCTGTCCTGTGTACAGCCCACTAGGATTATGGGTTAACCTGCCAGAACTCGAGAATTTACAGTAGAGAGAGGCTATGGATCTTTAGCAATCATCAACACAAATGGGGGGGGGATTTAAAATAACATGCGCAGATGAATTGTTCACAAAAAGACCAGGAACTTTCGGTAAGAAACTAAATAAGGTAACTATATAATAAGGGTCTGTATTGAGTTCATCACATCACATTGCATACATTTCTCAGAAGCATGTGGAAAAAAATAGGCCTTTTTCTTCTCAGTGTGGGGGCAGGGATGTTTATTGCACAGATAATGTGTGAGAGGTCTGGCCTCAGGCTTAGATAGGCGAAATTGTCATTTCAAGTGTTAAACATTTGAGCAGTTTAGCATAGTGCATGTGTGATCATTGTATCAAATAATCTGTGTTATTTGGAGGTGATGCAATAGTTTGCATATAGCAAGATGCATTTTTCCATAGCAGTGTCAATTGCTCAGGGATGTGTTGAATCTAGATTACTACTAACACAACCGGTCGTGTTACACCTTAACACACTGACAATCAGATTTGTGAAGGAGACGTCATTGTACAGAAAACTGAAGCTTTATTCACTGGCAGTGAAATGTGCATTGTGACTGTCTTTCTGCCTTGTATTAGATTAGAACAGTGATACTCTTTTTACATACTGATCACAAATGTCTGATATAAATGCTTCAGTGTTGTTTTTTTTAAAGTGCTTTCTTTCTAGACAAATCATTGAACAGCTTGTCTACAGTTGATGTGTTTCTCACTGCAGAATTGACTGGCTGGTGCTTTTAATGTTTTATTCTGAGTGTTGAATTGACACCAGATTGAGTTCTCTGTCTGGAATGAAGTCTTTCTGTATGGCAGTTGTATTTTTAGTGGATCTTGTCTTGGCTCAGTGACTTTTCTGAGTCATGTCTTGGAGAATTCTGCTTTTTGGTAAGAATTATCCAATAAATGCCCTGACATTTCACTGAATGGATGCAACAAAAATCTATATCATTAGTAGGGATAAATAATTTCAAGTACTTGGTATTGGTGTGCAATTATAGCCAAAACTATTTTCACTTTTTCACTTCAGAGATGTATATACAGTTATATTCATGCTAAATTAATAAACTCATTAGTATTAAAAACAGTATGTGAGGATCCCTAGTTGATTTAATAAAGTGAGATTAGTCTCTCTGGAGCACAGCCGATAGGTCTTGCCATTTGACCGCCTGTGCTTTAGGAGTGGAAGAATTTCATTAAGTCACTTTGGTGAACATACTGCGCTACATCATGGGTCATGTGGTCTGCTTGTCAAAGCTAATAGTGTGGAAAGGCAGAGGTGGCAAGTGAAATGGAAGAAAGCAAGGTACAGATAGGTTACATTATAATTTACAATAAAGGATAAAGAGAAATCAGCTGTACTTAAGTCATGAAGCCAGCGTGAATAATGGGAAAGTGTTAATAAGGAGATGACCTGAATGTAGGGCATGATAATTTGTGTTTGTCTGTGTGTTGATGTGTATTTTGAAGAGTGCTCAGGGGGGCGTGGTGGGCTTCACGCAGCAGGAGGGTAGCTGTGTCTGCAGGCTGCTTATGAGAATCACTAGAGCAGAAAGATTTGGCCAACATATGGCAGGCAGTGACTCTTACAGTGCAATCTCACCATAAACCTAAACAAGAATTTACTTGCACTTAATAAATAAACAGCCCTTGCCCTAGTAAACCGAGAGACAGGGCTCCCGTTATGTATATACTGTATAAAACTGTGTTGCACTCTAAGCCTAGCCATCAGTTACATCTGTGACAGTAAAGACATTTATAATTTCACAAAAAAATATATTTCAAATAGGATTGCAAAGAAGCAGAACATTTCCGATAAATTACAGGAAACATTTCAGAAATTATCCACCCCTTTGCAACCCTAATTTCAAATGAATACTGTTCTTTTGAACTTCTATTCATCAGAGAATTAATAAAAAAGGTTTTCAGAAAAATATTATGCAGTTTTCAACATTGATAATAATAAGAAATGTTTATTGAGCACAAAAATCAGTCATATTAGAATGAATTTTAAAAACTGCAGGTTTTCATTAGCATATTCTTGACATGCAGAGAGTGGATGACTAGCCTTTAGCAGGTGCGTGACGAAGCTAAGACACTAACCTCATGTGACACATGCATCCAGGATTTACAGTAACCCTTCAGTGCTCTCTCCTGAAAGTACTACATGCTAAACTAGATGTTTGTGTAACATTTTGACCACATGCATTGCAGTTGATCGATCTTTTCCAGTTCATGATGTTGTCAACAGCTAACTGATTGTACTAATTCCAGTGTGTTCCCTGTTCATAGACAGAAATAAGTACATATGATGGTCTTGTAGGTCTCTGCTGGTTTTCTTGCTTCATTTGCCCCCTTTCTCTCTTCTGTCTCCTTCCCCTTTCTCTCTTTGTCTTGTGTTCTTTCCCTTTGCACGGTTGCCGCTTCCTCCTGTCCTGTCCCATCCTGTCCTGTCCTCTGGTTGTGTGCAGCATTTGAAAGCACCCTCTACACTCCTCCACCTCCAGAATACAACAAGACCACCTCCTCCTCACCCGTGTCTCCTTCCACACCCAGCTACCCACCACCGACGCCATCGCCCTCCACAGCCACTCCTCCGACCCCGCCCCTGCGCCACTCGGCCTCCCGATTCGCCACATCACTTGGCTCTGCCTTCCACCCGGTCCTGCCTCATTACGCCACGGTACCTCGCAGACAACCTGCCCCGCCCACACCACCGCCCCCTGCCCCAGCTCCTCCTCCAGCTCCAGCCTCCAAATCCGTAGCCTGGATGGCTAACAACTTCACACCCCTACCGCCCTCACCTCCGGTCATGATCAGCAGCCCCCCGGGCAAGGCCACGGGTCCTCGCCCGATGATTATGATCCCGGCCCCTAGTCCGCTCTCCCAGAAACCTCCCTCGCCCATCTCAGCACCCAATGGGCCACCCAACTCGCTTCACTTCCACGCCTCGTCACCTGTGTCGAGTCAGCCGTTTTCTTTGCCCCCAACGCCACCCCCTCCACCGCCACTGTATTCCCCCTCGCCCACCTTGCCCATCACTCCCCTTGTGTCTTATCCCTCACCCCAGCCTGCTGTTCTCCCTTCTCCTTCCACAGCCTTCCCCGCCTCTGCTGAGCACTCTGTAAACTCTGGGTTGGGAGACTCCTGCTCCTCTGCTCCAGAGCTGCCCACTCAGCCTGCTGACTTCCCCAGCCAGCCGGGTAAGGCCTCTTCTGTGTCGCTCAGCCTCCACTAACCCGCTAATCGGGGTTCGAGGAGGGGGCCTGCCATGTTGAGCTGGGTTGCTTTTTTTTGGCTGCAATTGGCGATTTGCTTTTTGGCTCAATATGAAAAGTCCTCAGGAAATGTTTGGCTGTTTGTCTTGTCTTTTGGGTTCATTGGTTTATTGGATGCTCATCTGTGTGGCCCGTAATTGTGTAAAATAGCATGGCATGAAAACACATCTCCACTCTCTCTTGTGAAACTTTGATTTGAGTCTCACAGACTGCAAAGTTGCGATATCATTGCTTTAGTTCTCATCAGTGTTTTTCTGCAGTTTATCACAACCATCTCATTCTGATTATTGGTTTACGGTAAAGAAGTTCTAGATGTTAACATGTACAAGTGAACTGTCATTTCACAGTAAGCTTTACATGATCAATAACTGGATGCACCACATCCTCTTTGGTTATTCTTCACATTCACACATTTGTTTCATGAAACATCCTTATTTTAAAAAGAAATAAAATTAATGAAAATGAAATTGATTACACTTTTTTCCTTGACTGTTTGTTTTGTTCCATACTGCATACAGTAAGTGGAGCGTTTTATGTGAGGTTAGGTCAACACAGCAATGAAGAAATAAGATCAACTCTTCCTCTGAATTATTTATAGAAGAGGTTTTAGACTTCACACCTCGTATGCATGATGCAGCTTGACGCTGAGCTAAATTCTACACACTAATATGGTTAACTTGAGTGTGTTTGACAGGCATGCATGTCATATAGACTTGAAAAAACTTCAGCTGTTTGGATCCAAAACAGCCAAATGTGAAAAATAGTTAAGCGGATTTGTTCCTGAATTGTGAAGATTTTTACCTCATTATACAAAGTGATGCAATATCAGCTTTAAGTTAAATTTGAATGATTAAAATAGTATGAAACCATTACTCCGATTACATCACTGCATTTTGTTAAATTGATGTACATATTTTTCATATTATGATAAATCATCAGTTTCTTCCTTGTGGAAGTTGGTTTAATGATCATCAGCTATTGACAAGTGTTCAGTATGTTCACATCATGTGTTAATGTCATCTGTCTTCGTTCACTATTACGTTTAAGCTTTTTTTGTTGTCTTTGTTATTATTTGTTTATTTTATTTTAATTATTATTATTGATGGATTTATATTACACTACTGTTCAAAAAATTGGGGGTCAGTAGGATTTTATTTTTTAAAGAAATTAGTAAGTTTGTATTATATTATATTATATTATATTGATTTATTTTTTATTATTTTTTTGATATTTTTGGGTAAGTAGTATTTTTTTGGATGTAGAACATGTCAGTTTAACTGATCAGTACAGCAAGTTATAAAGACATGTTATAATGGTCTTGTTCTTTTGTCTGTTTGTCACTGCAGATTCATTACAGGGGATACCAACCCCTCCACCCCCACCACCCCTCCCTCCCAGCTCCACTGTGACTCCTACCACTGCTGGACCTCCACCCCCCTGCCCCCTCCTCCTCCCCACCACCTCTGCCCCCCACACTTACCCCAACAGGTCCTCCCCCTCCCCCTGGCCCACCGCCTCCACCCTCAGGCCAGGCTCCTCCACCAGCACCACCTCCACCCCCGGCCCCGCCTTTGCCCTTGGGTCTATTCACCCCCTCGCCCACCACAGAGGAGAACAAGGGTCTGTCTGGGCTCGCAGCCGCCCTTGCTGGAGCAAAGCTAAAGAAAGTGCCAAGGGTAAGGGTTCAAAGACTGTTAAGCTCTCATTTGCATTAAATTTCACCTGAAGCATGTTAGCACAATTCACAGGGTCAGAAATTAACAAATTTCCACCAAAATGAACAAAAATGCCACTGCACAATTAAACTAAATCTATTTCAGCTGTCACAATTACAGTGAAATGTCAAAATTAGTGAATAGCATTAAATTTAGATCTGCTCATGTTGCATCACATTGCTTTGGTAACAACATAATATTCTGATTGCTTGAGGTGATTGGTTAAATGTAATTATTTGACGTTTAATAAGGTAATTATAAAAATTGCCCTCAGAAGGTAAAAAAAATAAATTAATAAAAATAAATTAATAAATTGTCCCAGTAAATAAATTCCAGAGGACATATATTGTTCCTTAATAGAAAAGTTAATTTCTGACCCTGCACTGCACCCTAAAGCTGAAAACAACAAGTTTTATTTTTTCTAAATATCATCAAAAATGCCAAACATGTTACTGTTACAACAAATCCTATGTGTTACTGTAGAGTGATGAGCCTCTGGCAGGATCTGCGGTGAGTTCTGGTGGTGCAAAGCCTGAGGCATCCCGTGGAAATGGTCCTTTACCTGGAGGAGGAGGTCTGATGGAGGAGATGAGCGCCCTGCTGGCCAGGAGGTGAACTATGTGCTTTATCTGTCTCTAATCACAGAATGATTGCAGTGATAGAAACAGAGCCTAGTTTTCAAACAATTATTAATCTCAGAACTTACTAATAAAAAGTTATTTTTTTAGAATTAATTATCAGAATGTTGTATAATACCAGACCTGCCAACCTGTTCGCATTTTGACCTCAAAGCATGTTGGTATGATTTGTCACTCTAAACTACGCAAAAACCTGGTTACGCCTCTGTGTATGAGCTGTACTCAAATCAAGCAATAGCAAAAGAAGAGGAGTTTGGCCAGTCTGAGTGCTGGGTTCATTCCCCAAATATCAAGCAGGGAGGATTGACACATGTGCAAAAAAAGAGGCCACAAATTGTCAGCAACACAAAATCCTGCTTGATCCACCTTCCACTCCTGCCATCTGACTCGTTTCTTAACCGAGGACAGTATAGTAGTCATTACTTTTTTTTTTTCATTTTGCTTTTAAATAATTTCAGCGCATTTTATTTCTCTCCAAACTGGCCCTGTTTGTGTGTGCCCATGTGTTTACACACTTAGATGAGAAAACGCGTCCCTGCTTATAACAAGCATTCAAAAAAGCAACACACACCTTAATGACTAATGACTTATAATGAGAAATGTTTCTAAACCTGTTGTCCAACAAAAGAGAACATTATAACATGTTTTTACTCCACAACATCAGTTGAGTGTTTGAAATAACACATAATAATCCTTTTGTTATCTGCCTTCTTATCACAGAATGAGGCAGAAAATATATTCTATACTGTAAAAAAAAGAGGCTATCTATGTCAGTTAGCAAATAAAAAAATACCCAAGATGGCTTGAAGAACTCAGATAAAGTGTACATTATCGCAGTCGTGTGTATTGTCTGTTTTATCATTCAAAATGTTTCTATCTTCTTTTGACTCAGCTACAGCAATGGCTGGATGTCTTTGTCCATATTTGGGATTTGATGGAACATCAGGAGCTCTATTATTTCTGTGATGCATATGTGGATTTTCACTACCAGCATGAATGAAACCGATATTACGTGTGTTTATAGGCCAATCCATAAAAATAATACTTATCTCAAAAGATATTTGTAGACATGATAATCCTTGTTTTTCTACAGTGTACAGAAGTGTGCTGGAGTTTTAATTAAAGTGTACTGGAGTTTTTTTTTTTTTTTTTTCTTTTTTTTTCTAAATACCATTTTAAATTGCAAATCGCAATAAAATACTCTGATGTGCCAAGCCATCAGAACTGAACCGAAATAAAAACCAAGGTATGTATTGATACGTGGGCTAACTGTATTGTTGCATACTATGCAGACCTGCTAACCATAACATTAAATCTTGCATTTTGCACATTGTGCAATTACGATTTTGACATTAGTCATCAAGGACTAAGCTTCAGGTAATAATGTAGCTATCTAGGAATATATGAATCTCCATAAACCCCATGTCCAGTCCCGTCAAACTGATGGTGCTCAAAAAATAGTTCCAAGGTTGGCAGGGCTGTAATATCCAGTAATGTAATGAAATTTAAGATTCTACCATTTATTTGATACAGGAGAAGAATTGCTGAGAAGGGATCATCGCCAGAGCCAGAGCAGAAAGCTGTGAGTTAATAAAGTTTCATTCAGCTGTATACGGTCTCTGTCTAAATCTGTACATATAGACTACTTCATTTTATTTATATGATCATACCCTTTATGTGACTGATTTTCAGATTGATTAACTTTTAATTTTTCTGTCAGGATGAAATTGAGGCTACCATAACTCCAAAAGTGTCAGCCTGTAGCACACCAGGTACTATGCTAAAAACAAATGATAAAATGCACCTAACCTTCTAATAATGCTCCTTAAGAATCATTGGGTTAGTCATATGAATGGGGAAACATTTAAAAGGGAGGTGAAAACATTTCCTATACCTTTTTTTTGTTGTTCAGTGAAAGTCTGGTATTTTGGTGCAGATGCAACTTTCACTGGTTATGAGGCTAAAACTAATGCAACTTTTTTTTTTATTAGATTTTTTTTTTTTTTTTACTTGCAGTAGGTCACAATTTTGTTGTCTAGTGTACTGTCTGGGCCTTGAAGCATAACCATAGCTTTTATGTGAAATAAGAGACTGCAATTATAATAAAATTTTACATTCATTACATTTTTTTTTTTTTTTTACAGATATGCCCAGAAAGCCTTGGGAGAGGACAAACACCATGAATGGTAGCAAATCACCAGTCATTGGAAGGTAATAATTTGCATGTCATTTTTATGAGTTGAATCAATGTGTGTATTACACCTCCACCAATTCATAATACCCTTTGAAGGAAATGTCCAGCTTTTGGGATCTGATTCTTCAACAGGTCCACTTTTCTCAAAGCTAATTTGAATTATTGTTGCTTCGACTGCTTTGCATCACATGCTTGCAGCCGGGGCCCTTCACAATCGCATGTCAGAATGCAGGCAGTCGGGTCCCGTGCTTGACATCACTAAAGCACAGTGCTGTTGCTTCATATCAGATCTGTGTGTACCAGAGCTGTTCAGCATTTTTTGAAGGATTTGCTTATTCTTTTTGCTTTAGTATATGACATTCTTTCATGCATTTGCAAGTACAATTATACAAATGGTTGAAGCACTTTTCAATAGGGCTACACTGAAATAGAAATATTTCTCCTTTCACCTGAGTTGGAACCAGTGCATTCAGAAGATTACTATGAGTATACATAGTTCAGATCCACGCTGTTGACCTCTGACTTGGTTAGTCTCTTTACTCTCACAGACGGGACACACCATGGAGAAATCAGATGGGTACTGACAAGTACTATGATTCCTTAAACAGGTATAAGAGGCTAGTTTAAGAACTCTTTCTAGAATTTGTTTGCTGAGAGTGCTCTCTAAATAGGATGAGGGTTGGTGTCTACGGTTATTCTTTATTTATTTTTTTCCCCATAAACAAAGATTCTGCTGTTGCCAACAGTATAATCACCATGAAATGGCATAAATAAAATACTTTATGCTTTTCAAAACTGTTGCTACTTTTATAATAAAGGTGCATATTTAATATTTGGGGGTTTCTTCAACTGTGAAAACCTTTGATTCTGTGGACTTTTTGAAAAATGTAAATGGCACCAGATCTGAGGGACAGTGGTAATTTGTGTAAATATATACAATACCGTTCAAAAGTTTTTATTTTTTTTATTTTTTTAGAAATCAATACTTTTATTAAACAAGGCTGCCTTTAAATTAAGTTTTTTCTTTCCTTTCCTTTTTTTTAAACAAATGGTGTTATTTTGAACTTTCTATTCATCAATTAATCCTTAAAATAGTAAAGCAATATCTATACATAATAGGCATTTGAAAAAGTGAAAATTAAGGCATGGTAATGCATTTCAAAGACAGTTTAAATATGATCTTAATGTAAAAAAAAAAGAGAGAGGGAGGGAGAGAAGGAAATCTGTTTATTTTAATAACAATCACTCCCAATCACATAAAGTGTCCGTAGTTAAGGGGAAGCATCCATTTTCATTTTTCTTTTTATTGAGAAATAGAATGAAGCAATGAAGGATTGACCCATAGTATGATTATTAGAGCGTCCTGATAAATTCTGCAATACTAGATGTCGCCAAAGGTCATGCAGCATCAGAAAGCTGGAGCATTTGTCCACTCTTGCCAATTCGTCCACCTGGCCCCAAAGATAACACACTTTCCCTCTCCCCCTACAAATGTGCTTCTAATTAAGTTTATTCTGCCAAATAAGGCAGTTATCCTCTCACTCTAAATGCAGAAAGCTTTGATACAAAGACTTCAGGCAGGACATGCTTGTACCTCACATAACTTTTGCTGAAAGCTGTGTCAGTGTTCTCATCTGCTTGACTTCTTCTTTTCTGCACAAGGCAACCCACTTTCAGCATTCATTTCTTTCCCAATGGGAGAGATAAAGCATCATTTTCCTCACTTTCCATGTCCCACCCTATGGTGATTATTGTGTTGGCAATAGTATCCCATCTGAATCAGCTACAGACAAGCATGAGAGTGATACGGCAGCTGCATTGTGTGTTCTGAAGTGTGGATGGTGTCTTTTGGTTTGCTGTGCTTTGAAATGTTTTCTATTCGGGGCTGACTTTGCAAATGTGTTGGTTTCGATGAATGTGCTGCTCCTCTCAAGGAAATACAATTCTCGTGGTGCTCATTTTCATGTCACCCAGTTATGCATATATATCTGGATGTGTGTATTTCCTTTGCAGTACAAGGTTTTCAAGTTCCTGAAATCTGAAATACCCTGCATTCTCCTTCCACATCTTGAAATGATCCCATGTTAATGCTGTGTATATTCTTTGAATCACCAATTGTGATTGAACAGTGTAGATTTACACAGCATCTGAAATGACTGTTAAAGCGTGTCGCTAAACTTTGCATCTTGACTGTACAGTGTCGACTTCTGTGACTAAAATAGCTTTGCTTCATGCTATTCTTTTCTCCTTAGACCAAGGTCTACACCAACTCCTACCGGATCCATAAGTGCCAATGGGGTGCCAACAGAAGCTCTCGACTATGACAGATTGAAACAGGTACTTCTCAAAATTTGAGAAGAACTGAAACTCGTTTAAATTTTTAGCCCTTCAGGGTTTGATAGAGGGGGTGTACACTTCCTCAATAGGTTGGCAAAGTGTTACTAAAGCTAGTGGCACAATTACTCATTTTTCCTCAGTTGAAAAACGTGCTTGGTATTTCAGCACTTCCTAAAAAACCGAGGGAGAAATACTGGTTGACAGTGCACAGTTATGCTTTTGTGGGTGTGTACAATTACAGACCTCTCTACAAAGGCAATACCTCCCTTCTGTATGAATGAGCATGTTAGATATGAAAGACATATGTAAGAGTCTTACTTATCTATAAGAACACAGTTACTCAAGTCACTCAGCTCTGTCTGCTTTGCCCAGAGAATGTTTTTAGCGGCGAAGAGTTACTTATAGCAGCAGTAATTGTGACTGAGTGTTGCTGTTATTATATATATCTACTTAACCTGGTTTTCTTGTCATTTAAACGGTCATGGCCAAGTGCATTCAATATAACAGCTTACAGTATATTAAGAACTCATAGCATAGTTTTTTTTTCTTGCCACAGTATCATGGAAGCTCATTTCTCTTCTCTAGTGTATATATTCTTATCGAATATAGAATCTTACTGACATGAAAACAGTTCAGTGACATGCACTTATGAGTTGCTTGACTCCTTTTGATTTGTGGAGTATTATAAATAGTATTCTAATCTAATTACAAATGTATTGCTTTGCTTTTTAGGACATTCTAGAGGAGATGAGGAAAGAACTATCGAAGCTGAAAGAAGAACTTATTGATGGTAACATATTATTGCATTGTATTGGCATTATATATGATGCACATTTAGCTTTTTAATACAATAGGAACATGAAAATACTTGACACTAACAGTCAAAGGTTTGGACTCATTTGACTGAATTTGTTTCTTATGATCCTAAAAACATTTTTGATCTAAAAGCTTATGCTTAAATTCTTGATGGTGTTGATAATAAAAAGAACTTAATATTTGAAAAATAATTTATTTCCCTGATTTCCAAAGGGGTGGCTAATAATAATGATTTATTTATTACAAATATTATTATTTATGTATTGATTTATACTGTATGTGTTTTCCATTTTTATTCATTTTAAACAAATAAAACTTTTAATTACAAATAAATGAGTTTGAATGGGTAATAACAAGTGACATGTGTTCAGCATATAAAGGGTGCCGAATGTTTAATCATTTAAAATAAAAGATTTATTTGTTTTTGGTCACTGCATTATTCCCATATCATCTTTTTGTGTTCTTTTATAGTTTTAATGACTTCACTATTATATTAGAATATTTTAAACAGTAATAATGAACGAGTATGTGTCTAAAACTTTGACTGTTAGTGTACTGCTAGTGGACTGTTTCTAATTCTTCTGTCGATTTTGTGTTTTCAGCAATCAGGGAGGAGTTGGGCAAGTCAAACTCTGCATAGGAGGATGAGATGCACCTGTATTTTTTTTTTATCCACAATCTGTCACTTCAGAGGTCAGCTTCAGTTTAAGACACTATCTCAAAAGCAATGAAAATGGGAAATTACAGTTTTAACCAGTGGTGATCACAATAACCATGATGATTCGGAGGATCTGTTGAGTATCATGCCGGGACAGACACAAGTTTTGAGCGTGGGGGCACAAGAGGCGTAACAGCGAGAGGATAACCAGATGCCTCAAAGCGACGCCATACACCAAAAGCCCCATCTTGAAGGAGGTCAGGACACAGTCTTAAGGAAGTGACTGTCAGTATGCAATGGATGACTCTTTACTGTGGAAAGAAAAAAGACAAACTATTACTGAATTACATACTGTATTAACCATCGAAGAGTGAAATTGTAAAACAAGCAGATGACATTCATTTTACTGCACATTGTTTAGCAAAGGGCAGGCTTTGTTTATGAATTTAAAAAGGTGGTAGCGGTGGTGGTGAAGTAACATTAAGTTGGCCTTGTATAGAGCAAAACCTTGAATCTGGCCAACCAAATGAGTATGGTCTATTGCTGCAGGACTCTAAAGCTTGTCTTCCTACTATTTTAACCAGAATATGTATATTAAAATGACAACAAAATAAACATTATACCTGCAAGTCATTCAGTCAACCTGTTCTAATGTACGCCATGACCACATCAGGTAGCTTACTTGCTCTTTTGGACAGTTTTCATTATTATTCTCTTTTCAAAAGTGAATGCTCGACAGGCTGTCTCTAATAAGCCACTGTTATCTGTATACCTTCATCTTGTGTGTTTGCAAAGTGTTCAGAAAGATCACGAAGGACAATGCCTTTCTACTGTACATCATTGTAGCTCTCTACCAAAATCCTCTCAGCCAATCGAAGTTAAGGTTGACGTCAGCGTCAGCTCAGACCGTATCTGTAGATAGTGCTAACCAGAAATACTATAAACTTTTTATTCACCGTAGGCTCTTTTCGTATTTCTTTCGATTTCAGTGCATGTCTTCTTATGATTGGTAAGGGAAAAATGGTTGCCACGAAAAATAATTTTCTTTTCCGTTCGTAAGCAATAAGTGTAGCATTGTTACGCATATTTCTCTCTCTCTCTCTCTCTCTCCTTTTTTCTTTAATCATCCACTCTGCCCTCAAACTGTGGATGAATGATGTTCTCCATATGCATTCTCAAAATGCAGTTCGCAACGGACACCTCTTTATAGCCATAATAAATTTGCAGGGGTTTGACATTTTACTCATGTTACTTTATTTTGGGATTCAAAGATGTGAAAGATCATGTATGGCTACTTATTCATTTTGCATGGGGTATTTACCAACTAAAAAAGTCTGGAATATCTAATGAGGACCTAGAAACACATAACAGCTTTTTGAATGGTTTTGGGATTTTTTTTTTTTTCCAATCATTTAATGTTTATCCTCTTTCTGCACACTGGAAGGCACTCGGCTCTGTTTTTTCAGAGGTTTTATCTTCCAACACGCTTTTGTTAGGGAACTTTATTGGGAAGTATGCTTTTTAAGACCGAAATCTTTGTACAAACATGAAGTGTGATTATAGGCTGTGCGAATTTTGAGGAGAATAACTGAGAATATGAATTTGTGACGTTCTCTCTAAACAGATTTTTCCTCCGTTATCCATTTCCCCCCGCCATGCTCACTTGTCAATCCTTTGTCATTTCTTTTCACTTCAAAACCATCACTCAAAATAATCTCTCAAGGAATCAGAAAGTTTGTATAGAGTGTTTACAGCATTGATTGCACTTTAAAAACCTGTAGAAGTTCAAATGATTCTATTGCCGACAAGACGGCCGTCATTTTGTGATCGGCACTATCACCAAAGCTAAACGGTAATCTATAGAACGTCACAATCTCCTGATCCACCTTTGTTTTGACAATAAATAACTATTGTTGATTGGTCTTTAGGTTAAGCAGGTAAAATATTTTGATCAGGGTTGATTCATTCCTGGATAAACCTGTTTGTGATCTTCATGGTTTGTGCCTTGTTCGGAAATTGCATTTAATGTGTCAAAAATTTAAATGCGTATATATAGAGAGTACTCATTTAGGGCCTGCCATAACTTTATTCATTTGCTTTGCATTTTGCTTCAGTGACACTTTTACGACCTTTGTTTAAAATCCATTTCTGTTCTATCGTTCATGTTGTACCATACTGTTTTCATGTTAATTAGAAGTTTCTTACATGCTAACATTTTGTTTGAGCACATTAAATAAAAATTGCAATACATTGCTGTTTGCATTTTATTTCAGATTTTTAAATGTGGAAATGACTTAAAACTGATTACTTGACAATTAACGTACGATTACCACACTGTGTTTTTCTTTTAAAGCAACACATTCTGAATGGTTCTAATCACTATATTAATGCATTTTTATTAATATCTACTCAGTCCTGAGTATTTGACTTTGGAAACCACTAATTTACGCCTTGTTCAGCATGACATCACTCCTCCTCCGTAACAAATGCTGCCACTTTTCTGTCTGCTGCTGCACGGTTCAGCTGTGGCAAACCGGAAGAAGGCAGGACTGAACTAACACTGCAACTAAATATGAGCATTACACAAACAGCTACTGAACACTGTACTCTTCTTAAACAATCCTTCTGGGTTGGAAAGCAGTTACTAAGTATGAGCGGTTCAAGCATCAGATGCACAGTTCTTGACACCTCCAGGATTAAGCATGTAAAGGCATTGCTAGAGTTCATCTGAGGTCAAATGCAGCAATGCAACTTTGCAAAAACGGAAACTGAGTAAGACTACATCTGCTGTGCACCTACTTTTCAGCATACTCAAAGAAAAGCTGGTTTGTGATGAACAAGTTTGATTGGTTAACATTGCAAATATTGTACAAAAACATTTTTTATATATATATATATAAATTATATTAGAAATAGGACTGCTATTAAAAATAATTATAATAAAAATATATAATCTATACAATTTATGTAAATGATACCACAGAAATCTAATCTATTTTAACTTCGACACTTTACTTGCCCTACAGTGTAGTTTAATGTGTGAGTTCACAAGATTGAAATGTAAATGTAGAAATAGAATTTATAATTTTTAATACCCTGATTACTGTGGTGTCAATTTTCATTTAAAAAGAATTTTTAATTTGTTTGTGTGGTGTTTGTGTTTATTGTTTTTTATATTTTGATTATAGTTTTTTTTTGTTATATTTTATTTAGAGCTTTTTTGTTTTGTAAGGGGTGGTTAAGAGTATTTCTGAACAGTGATCAGTCTGTAAATGAAATTAATCCAGAAAAAAATCCACCAAACGTTTCGTTTTAGTGATGAGTTTATGTATTTTAAAAACATTAGTTACCCTCCAGTTCAGACTTTTAAAAAAATACATAAGTTATTAACGTCTCTTCCGGTTAATTAAAGATCATGTTGACCCTTTCTATGCTTCGATCCATTATTAACCAACTATAATTGCCCTTTTTAAGAAACTTTTCGCGTTTCGAAGCACACCGCGTCGGCTGTCCATCCTCTCTTTCCTCATACAGCACTGATCAACTCTCTCGCCAGGACCGCGTCGGCTGTCCATCCTCTATTTGGTCATAGAGAACTGATTGGATCTCTATTGAGACAAGTGAAGCCCGTTTTTTAGCGATTTTTAGAACTTCCGTTTCTGACGCGCAGACTCAAACTAAGCTTGATGACGTCAGCAACCTGTCTGACAGATGTAAATCTTCTAGTAGCTGTGCGTGCAAACTGCCATCGTTAATCTTGCAGAGACGGCGAGCTTGAGCGGGGAGTTATTTGGCCCTGAGTGAGCAAGGAGTAAGTATTCTGATTAATTATTTTTGTATAGTATTTTAAAATGTAACGCCAGTACCGCCATATCTCTGTCGTCTCCCCCGATGCCTGCGAGTTTCTCCTCCTGTCTGTACGGTAATTTCTCTACTGTGCGGACAGAGAGTCGAGTGGTTATGACGCAATCGTTAGCCTACTATTTTTACGAAAACTGTTTCTACGGGGCCATAATGTAACATAGAAGGTAATGGAGCCCTTTATACATTGTCGTGTATCTTTAGAAAATAAATAATGGACAAATGGAGTCTTTAAACGCCTCAGATGTAAAGTTATTCGCTGTCAAGTGACGCAAAAATGAATGGGAGTCAATGGGGATGCTAACGCAAGTGAAGTTCTGCTACAAGATGGCGGCACGCGGCCGACTTCAACTTCCGGTCGACTTCCTTGCCCCCTCCTCATACAGCACTGATCAACTCTCTCGCCACTCAAACTCAAATGCCTCGCCTCCAATCAACGCTCACGTAAACCCCACCGCCGTCCAATCAGAAAATTCAAAAATTTAAAAACGGGACATCCCAGCCAATCAGAGAGCTTCCCGCCCTCAAGGACGCTGGTAGGTTGAGCGGTCACAGAGGGAGGAACGAATTCAGAGCGGGGTCCCGTGTTTTAAAACAATATTCTTTATTTTATGAAGTTCTGAGGATAAGCTTTAGATTTTTAGGCCATTAAGATCGACTGAAGGTAAGAAATCTTAATCAGTTCACTTTGCATGTTTGTTTTTGTATAAGAATGGCTTTATTGTGACTGCGTAGTTAACGGTACAGAACTAGATCAGCGTTCAGTCCGCCCGCAACTCTTATGAAGTAAACATAATGTATTGCTTTTAACGGTCACTAGCTCTATCTGCATGGAATATAATATCTTGTAGAAACGAGTTAAACTCTTTATTTATGTAAATAGTACAACTTTTTAGCGTTGTTTTGGTATTTGCCTTGAATTAATAACCCGATTTCCAGCCGGTTCGTTAGACAGGAAACTTGGGCACGGCGCGCATTTATTGTTCCCTAACACAGTTCGTCTGTTTTACCTCACGAGATCTTCATTCGTTTATTATTTTTTATTGTTAAAATGATCATCTACATTGGACCTTTCGGTTTCATTGTCTTGTATGTGCACTTGTGGGCAAAATAGTCCCGTTTAATAGTTACTTGACTCTGTGGTTTGGCGGAACAATTGTGTTTAATACACTATTCATTCATTCTGACTGTTGATTTCTGTATCCGTTGTTTATGAACACCGATTTATTGTTTCTGTTTATGAGCCTCTCTCGCACGCGGACTGACAATGGTTTGAATACATGACGTTTTCCCTCCATTCCTGTCAGTCTTTTGCTGTGTTAAAGGAGCAGCATGTGAATCTGCTCTGGGTGCCTTTGCATAACATGAAAGTACAATGAGACACAATACCAGTTTAATTTATCACAGTTTTATTAAATATTCCAGAGTTTATAGTCAGTCCGCTATAGCTAGGGTATTCTGTTTTGCTGGTTTGTTAATGTAAAATCACTTAATGTGGTCAGTGTCTGAAATACTGTTGATTTAAAAAGTAAAACCAGATTTTCTGTCGTAAGTTTTACTTTGAATATATGTTGGTAGTGAGAGTGATCGTAAAGCGCGCGTGTCGTCGTGTGCCCCTCATTTGCATAACAAAAAAGCACCTGACTCCGCCCACGCACAATCACTCCGTTTAAATCTTTTGCTCTATAGTTTCAGTTCAACTCTCTGGAAGCACATGGGATTTCTGCAGTGCTGGACTTCATTCCAGTATTGGGTGTGTGTGTGTCTGTGATCTGGTTCAGGAATGTCTGGAATGTGTTTCATTGGATTAGATGGCTTATGATCAGTACTTAACATATGGTTTTAATATGAATATTTGGGTGTTTCCTGTAATGGAGAGTGTCTGCTTAAAAAGAAATGTGTGAGCAGAAATTTTAACTTATGTTTCTGGCCTTCCCTAAGTGCCAAAATCATATGATATGTTGGTGGTGGTGTTGGTTCTTTACAACAGAATTTCTTTGCAACTATTCTAAAATATTATTATTATTATTATTATTATTATTATTATTATTATTTTATCAGTATCAAGCATTACTGTCTTTCATTACATGAAACATTACAGATTTTATGTTGTAATGTCTAATAAGTGATATCCAGAAACATTTTGACACTATAACCCGTTAATTGTTAGACTGCAACAATAGAAAATAAAAATAAAAAAAACATTCTGCATTTTGAATACGTTGTTATTAGTGGTGGATTTATTATGATTATTATTCTTGGTTTTGGGTTATTCGGCTTAAATGTTATTATATTCTTCATCTAAGAATGAATGTCTGTAAAAAGCTAAGTAATTATTCAAACAATACAGTTGATAAGTAATAAAAAAAAGTTTATTTGATTTTTACTTTTGAAAGCATAGTAGTGTAATTGTGTTTTAGGGCACTGTTCTGTAAAGATGCATCATATGGTTCCAGTTATCTGTAGATCCAAAAACAAGAAGCAATCAAGTAGAGAAGTGTGCATTTATAAAAAAAAATACTTGTATTGATCTCTCTGTAGTGATTTTTTATTTATTTTTTTGGTCTGTAGATGGATGGATAGTAAAGGCTTTTTGTCTGTAGATGGATGGATAGATGGTCTCATCGGCCAGAAGTTGTTGATACCAGTGTGATAGTAGAATCCCTCTCGTAAAGGCCATTGAGAGCACAACAATAGTGCTGAATACATTGTGGGTGCGTTATTCAGACCCATCAGCACTTCTGAGACGGCAGCTGACATCATCACTTCATTGTCATCAGGCCATGTGCAGCTACTCTGGTGTTTCCCTCATGGGTTTACCACTGAACGTGTTTGAAATATCACAGAGAATCTTTAAGTTATGTTTTGAAGGGTCATGCAAATGCTCATGTGCATTAAGTTTAAAGGTTAAGTGTGTGTTGTTTCATGTAAAAATACTTATATTCCAGCCTAATATGAAGAGTAAACTGTAAGTAAGTTATTCATAGGTTAATTGTCCCAACAAGTATAAACAATGGCACTACCAAAACTCTGTTTGAGCATCTCAGGTTCCCGACATGAGGTTTGTAGTTTGTATTTTTAGTGGAAGACCCACATTTAGTCTTGGTAAAACCTGTCTGAGTGCTTGAACCAGTTGTAAAAATGGTGATGCGATTGACACAGAGATTACACACTTGAATTCATCTTTAAAGGCTGCACTGCTAGATACAATCATTAGCAGAGTTTCTGTTGATGCATTTTGGTTCTACTATGTTCTAATTTTCAGACTGTTGCATTTGTTTAATAGTTATTTAAACAAGAAAGACAATAAAACTGGTTATGCCTATAATGTGAGGGAACTGAATAGAGATGTACGGATTGCAGTTTTCTTGACTGATTCCGATTTCTGATTTTTTTTTGTAGTGTGATCTGCCGATACTGATGTTTGCCGATTCCGATTTTCTTAATTGACAGCATATACAAACAAAAATCTACTTTTTTTTCTCTCGATGCAATCAATTATTTACATAATAAAAGAAATTATTAAACATTATAATTCCCCCAAACTGTACTAAGTTACAGATGTTCTCTCACTTAAATAACAATCAAAATAAACTGCACTGTGACTGGAAAGAGGCAGAAATGAGTTGCTGTATATGAGTTGCTCTGCATATTTTGCATGTTTCTCTTATCTTACACACTTGATTCAGATAACCAGCTCGAGCTACGTGAATGAACTGTGTTACGATTGACATGATCCCTACACAGTGTTCACTGCTCCCTATTCCCTGAGCAGGGGAAGTCCGTTGAAGTTCACTTCACTTCGGAAGATTAATTCATAGATTTGTCCAGCATCTTCACACACAGACGAAACTTACTAGAGAAGTGTGACATAATATACCTCTGTAAATAAAGACAATTTAAATTCTCGTCTTGCACACTTTAATGCCCTTTGAATGGAATATACATGCTTGCTTCGAACTGGAATCATGGTGAATATCCAGTGTTGTCCACTTCGCAGGGCACTTATGGTCAATTAGAACAAATGTCTGAAGTGATAAGAGAAACATATAAAATATGCAGAGTGGGGGGATGCGAGGACTGGATTTGAAAACCGCTGAGTTAGAATAATAAGATGTAATAAACCGTAGAATTGTTACCATTCAAATGAAATCAGTATCAACAAACTCCATCTTTCCACTGCAGAGGAAACAGAAGCTGCATCTGAAGTGGCATTAGATGTATTTGTTTACACAGACTGTTTGATGAAGCTGAGAGGTGTCATAAATACATTTACACCACAAGATTGCAAATGCATAAATAATTTTATAAGATTAATGTTTTAAATAATTTTTTGAATATACAAATAAGAAATGTTGTGAAAAATGCAATGATGTTTTAAAATATGAAACCAAACCACCAGTAGATGGTGGCAAATGAGTGAGTCATTTAATCATTCATTCAACCGATTCGATCAAACGGCTGATTTATTCAGAAACAAGGAATGTGACTTGCTGCATCCCAATTCGCATACTATCCGTCCTAAAGTATTCACAATTAGAATTAGTATGTCCCAAATCATAGTATGTTGAAATGAGTATTCCAAAGGTATGTGGTCTACTGCTTCCGGTAGAAATTCGAAGTGCAGATCCGTGCACACTTTAATGGCTAATATTGCCCACAACACAATGCGCGGTGGACAAGAATTCGATTAGAACTACAAACACGCATGAAAAGTGTTTAAAAAACTACAAACATGGCGGGTATGGGAGACTGACAGACAGGTAGAGAAATGGGTTTGAGTGATAAATAATCAATATCTAACCTGTTGAAAAACTGTTTATTTAATGTTATCTGCATTATATTTCATCTGCAGCAGCACAGTGAACTTTATAACGATACATTTGGTCATTAACTTTTAAATGCATCATTATGCAAACATGAGCAGAGATCTCGGCATGATAGACCCGCAACTGGCAGATCAACATGCCTCTCCAATTTCTCTCCAATAAGGTAGGAAATTAAATTAAACTAAATGTGGATAATATTAACTTTGACAAGATGATAGACAGTGCAGTTTAAATGGTAACAGGATGCACGTAACTAAGCAACAGCGTTTGTTAAGACTCTGTGTTGTTCAGAGACACTCAACAGTTGTGGCACCGGCACGTAGGGCTGGGCAAAAAATGTGATTCATGCGCATCTCGTCAGTAAAGCTGCTCCTGTGATAAGTAGGTAATCTCCTGCACGTGCGTTCAGATCAGAGTATGTGAGCGGAGTGGAGCGGCAGAAATTTCCCCTCCACGCTCTGAGCATTTAATAATCACTCCGCTCCCAGTAAATGTAAATGTCTCTCCGGGAGCGGCATTTACTATACAGAGCCGTAGTTTACTGACAAGCTACACAAAATCACGTTCAAAATCGCTGACGATTAATTGCCGATGAATTCAATGCTTCCCTAGTTATTTTTGGATGTGGATGTGAGTGTAGGTGTGACGTCAAAACAGACCAGCTCGGAATCGGCAGACTGGTTGGCCGTTCACCAGTCCAGGCGTCATGCAGAAAATCAGCTAATTCTGGTCCCCGGCAGTCAATCGGTGCATCTCTAGAACTCAATCATGTCATTGTACTTTTAGTGGGGAGAAAACATGTTGAATTGGTTGGGATTCAGGTATCCTTTATCTTGTGTTAATTATTTTGTAGGAAAACGAGGATGCCGACTGCAAGGTTTCTGATTGGAGATACTGTAATGGGCCGCTGGCCTGGCAGTAACCTTTATTATGAGGTCAAGGTGCTAAGTTATGACAACAAGGCTCGACTCTACACCGTCATCTACAAAGATGGTACTGAACTGGAGCTGAAGGAATCTGACATCACGGTATGAATGAATTAAGAATTATTCAAAGAGCATCTTGTGCTTCACTGGAAGAAAGAGCACCTGACTGTCTGTACAAATAAATTCACATGATCAGTGACACAAATTTACTTATTTGATTAGTGACCTAGAAATTATGCAGAATATTTTTATTTGTTTTTGTCATAGTATTTCTTCAAATTCTTCAAAATATTAACTTGCAGTGTCTTGTGGATATTTTTTTCTTTATTGCAGAGCCTGACAGTATTTAAACAAGGTGTTGCACGCTCTCGGTCCAGATCCCGCTCTCGCTCACCAGGACGCCCGCGTCGCAGTCGTTCCCGTTCTCCAGCTAGGACATCCCGCCGATCTTCCTCTCGCACCACAGATGTGCGCAAGGAAAAACTCAAAGAAGTGCTGGAGGTCCGACTCACCCCGGTGGTAATTAGACTTGTTTGCTAGGACAGAACAAACACAAACTCTCTACATTTAGGTCTTTCTTTCTCTCTCTCTCCCCCTCCCTGATATCCCATCTGATATGAAGCATATTCAGGATGTTAAGTACATTAAAAACTTTAATATATAGTATCAAAAAACTAAACAAAAAAACATTAAGCCTTTGTATGCCTTTGTCAATTTGTAAATGTTTTAGAACGAAGTCTCTTATGCTCACCAATGCTGCATTTATTGGATTAGAAATACAGTAAAAACAGTAAAATTATGAAATAATACTACAATTTAAAATGACTTTTAGATTAAATCAAAACTTTTTTCTGTTTTAATATATTTTAAAATACATTTTATTCCGGCGATGGAATTCTTATTTGTTGATTACAGGTATAGGAGTTTTTATCTAATTTAAAGCAGTTAACTCAACCATTTTAATACTGTTATCTCATTTGTTTTCCTCCTGGGTTCACCTCACATGTCCTTGACTGTCATCTGTTTCAGCTGATGCCACACGAGAACAATAGCAACAGCAAACATGAGAAGAAAGAGGAAAATAATACAGCTAATAGAGCTTCCACAATCACTGAGGTATGAATACATCATGGATTTACGTTTCATTAATGTCTTAGACACTAGCAACAATAAAACCTCCTCAATGTTTCTTGTCAGATATGTTAGAAACTGCTCTAGTAAAGGCTGGAATGTCATGATGCATGCATGTTGTGCCTCTCATGTGTGACAGGAGCCCATTTAGTTGTGCACACAAAGCTAAAGCTGACTGTGGGCTCTGTTTAATCACACCCTCATGCTTTTCAGCATGTTTCTCCTCATGGGACAATTGAATCGGCTTAACAAAGCATGACCAGACTACACTAGCATGACTATGTAATCCTAATGGTTCTTTTCTTGACTTAGACTCATGGCAAGATCGATTGCCACTGAAACTTTGTGCTCAAGCATGACAGAACACACATAAACACATAAAAACACTTTTATTGTATTCATAACCTGGGAAGCAGTGGTTGAAATGGGATCGTGAACATAAAAATGACAGTTCAAGAGTTTGAGGTCTATAAGATTTTTAAACATGTTTTTGAAAGAAGTCTTTTATGATCCTTTTCATCAGCCATTGCTCCAGTCTTCAATGTCACATGATCCTTCAGAAATCATTCTAATATATGGTGTTCATTAAACATTTCTTATGGTTTTGAATGTTGAAAGCAGTTGCGATTTTTGTTTGAAATACTTTGTAACAAATGTCTTTACTGTCACTTTTGACAAATGTAATGAATAAAGTATTCATATTTATTATGCTCTCTCATTGTAATGTTCTATCAGGAGAAGACAGAGACTGAATCGGAGAATCAGGCAGGTGGGCGCTACAATCTACGGCACAGGAAGGACCAGGGTGATGGCAAGACAGTTGAGTTGGAGCAAAAGACAGAGACGGGGGTATTATCGCAAACTAAACCACCCGCTGCCATCAAAACAACTGATCTGGAGTTCGGAGGAAGAGTTGGTGAGTCTCTGCAATTTAATGTGATTTTGGACTGTGTAAATATTCACAGCACAAAACATTAACGTGAATAATTTTGCTACAAAAAAATGCAGAAGTGTAATTTAATTTAATGTGATTTTGGACTGTGTAAATATTCACAGCACAAAACATTAACGTGAATAATTTTGCTACAAAAAAATGCAGAAGTGTAATTTAATTTAATGTGATTTTGGACTGTGTAAATATTCACAGCACAAAACATTAACGTGAATAATTTTGCTACAAAAAAGTGCAGAAGTGTAAGTCTGCAGCACAACAAAAAGTACAATTATTTTCAGAAATTGTCTGATTATTTCTGTACATTTAAATCTGAATAGCTTTTTCCATGATATTTAAAATAAATCATTATTAGAATTAAATGCTTCTATTTCCTCTTGTCTTTCAGGTGTGTTCTTCCTGATGTTTCTGTTGCCCGTGACTGTGTTGGCTTTGCTCATTCTCTGTGGGCAGAAGGATGCCAGTCTCCAGAGCTTCCCTCTTGAGCTCCCTGCCCTTCAGTCTCTCTGGGACTGGCAGGTCTTTGGCATAGTCCTTCTCTGGCTTCTCTTCCAGGCCGTTTTCTCCCTGCTCCCTGTCGGAAAGGTACTGTCCACCAATCACATGACTCCCTGTGACCCAGGATTAGGCACATGACCACATAAATCT
Source organism: Cyprinus carpio (assembly GCF_018340385.1). Classification (NCBI taxonomy): domain Eukaryota; kingdom Metazoa; phylum Chordata; class Actinopteri; order Cypriniformes; family Cyprinidae; genus Cyprinus; species Cyprinus carpio. The sequence continues at coordinate 19,607,632 of NC_056591.1, read as the reverse complement.
GTGGCTCTCATTTCTGCTTTGCCTGTTAGCTGTAGTAAAGCAGGCTAGATTAGATTTATCACTATTGAGCCCCTTTCACAACATGACCACATAAATCTGTGGCTCTATTTTCTGCTTTGCCTGGTCACCTTCTGTGTGAACGTTAGCATGTACTGGTATCAAGCACCTTTACAGGTTATGCAACGCATGCACATATTCCGGGTAATCACTGGCAGTGTGAAAGGGGCAAAATCTAGCGACCCGGGAACAATTGCCGGGACACATTACCCGTGTATTTTCCGGAATCGCAGTGTGAAAGGGGCTATGGTGGCATGATGATAGAGAGCCTTGCTGGAAAACATCTGGTTTCGTTTTCCAGCCTCTTAAGGGTAATTAAGATAAGATCTGAAAATTGTAGTGTGTTTCCATGAGTTTAAATAGATTATGATGATTCTTATGATGATTCTGGGTTTTTCAGAAATATAAAGGACCTGATTGCCTATCGATTATATAATATTGATTATGTTTGTGGACTTTTTGATAGGGCTGGGCAATGCTTTATTGTATGTTATATCTACAGCATAAAATGTGACCCTAAGCAGAAAGATTTAGTTTGATGCATCACATCCACTCTCATACAGGCTAGGCACACTGTAACTATTAGTGATTGACCGATATTTGGCATTTTTCAAATATCAACATCGACCGATAAGTTTTTGTGTTTGGCTGCCGTGTTTGAGGCGGGACATTTTTTGACGGCAGTGAGACCGGCAGCGCCTGAGCACACAGTGCTCACATTCTCCCTCTTCATTGTTTGCTGTCACGGTTTAACAGTTCTGTCTAATACAGATAGAATCGATTCTGTCTAATAATCTGATAGAGTTGTTAAAGGCATTAAAAGGTATACAAAAGGTATTATAACAATTGCGTTTATATTATTAGTAATAGAAAGGCAAACATAATACGTTCTCGTTTACCGTCAGCATTCAGTAAATACGCATTTCTATCATTTAAACAAATTTTTGAATGTCTAATAAACATTTAATTTCACAGACTTTGCAGATTTAGTTGAATCCATCTGTGAGATCTTGTGAAGTGTGCATTTGTATCCTGCATGATCGCTTCGCCAGACTTATCATGATTTGTTTATGAATATTACTTGTGCCTTTTATTTTAAAAAAGTATTAAGGTCACAAGATCACAGAACAAGAGATGTTACTACATGGATATGTAATATGTAAAATATTTGGTGATTACTGTATATCTTGATGTAAGATTTTAGTCTTAATAATTGAAATATTATGAAAATTCTATGCTGCAAAGTACAAAGTTTAATATGTTAAACTTATTTTTATCATTACAGATAACATTACATTACAGAGCTATACCATTTGACCCACTTGTGTTATGTTAGTAAATTATATACTATTATAGTATTTATTAATATTTTGAATTAGTTTTTTTTTTGTGTGCTTTTGTCATTTTTAGTTTATATTTAGCTATTTAGCTCATTTTAGTACTTAATGAGTATATAGTAAGTATAATATAATAATTAGTTCTTAGTATTTACTTAGTATTTCAGTCAATTGCCAATGCAACCTGTTTAAGTATTGTTTGTAATTCAAGTTTTTCATCTAACATTTTATTGTTTTGGTTTATTTCAGCTTTATTTGATTGAAGAAAATGAGTAGTTTTAGTTAATAACAACACTGATTAGTGATCACATGTAAATGATTAATTTCTCTCCATCTCTCCGCCCTACAGCTCGTTGAAGGAATGCCTCTCAAGAATGGGAAAACTTTGAAATACAGGATTAATGGTTAGTCTTCAAAATGTGATGCATTTTATGTTGTAATTTCTAATGTCGTAATCTAAATGACTCTCATTTAAAAAGCTTAAAATGATGCATTTTTATGTTTGGTTTTTAAAATTTTTACTGCTCAGAGAGTTTTGAGCGAACTGTTTAATGATCTCTGATTGTGTTCTGCGTCAGGTTTCTATGCACTTCTCCTCACGGCTGTGGCAGTAGGTGTGGCCGTGTATCAGGAGGTGGATCTCAGCTACATCCATGCGCACTTCCTGCAGTTCTACACCTCGGCTCTGCTCATTGTAACTGTTCTCAGCGTCTACCTTTTCGTCCGCTCTCGCTGGGCATCTGAAGATGAGCTCGCTCCTGGAGGCAACTCTGGTATAATGCTTAGTGTAAAATCAGGCTGCATTGACTGTATTCCCAAACATCCAGACAGAGTTGTCATATAGTTCCAAGTACTTTTTGCAGTTCTAGTTGGGATAGAGCAATCACAGCTGTTTATAATTACTAAATAAGCCTTCTAACAAAATCATTTTATAAAGATTGCAAGAGAGAATTTCCATTTATGTTAGGTAGAGTTAATAGATTTAAAAGATTATACATGTTCTTTTTATTCCTCTAGGCTACATTATCTATGACTTCTTCATGGGCAGAGAGTTAAATCCCCGCATCAAGAATTTCGATATTAAGTTCTTCTGTGAAATGCGTCCAGGCCTGATGGGTTGGGTGAGTTTTGTTACTGATTTTAATTTTCCCTGTGATGGTTCATTTTGGTTAGACTGATGTTGTAATCGCTCCCTCTTGTGGTCAAAAATTTATGATCAAATTTGCAATTTGCAGGATGAAGTCAGTAACACTCAGTTTTCATGTGATTCCTTAGTGTGCTATATTAAACGGTTCGTTTTTACAGACTGAAGAAACGTAATCATTGCTTGTTTCCATAGGTATTGATTAACTTTGCAATGTTGCAAGCTGAAATGAAGCACCAGAATCTAGAGAATCCCTCTCCAGCGATGCTCCTGGTCAACATCTTTCAGCTGCTGTGGGTCGTTGATGGCTTTTGGCATGAGGTACAACAGCAGTTTTACAAACACAATTATTTCTTAATGAAGTGTGGAAACCATAAACTGATTGTAATCAAATCACTCTGTATTTCAGGAGAAACTTCTGACCATGATGGATATAGTGTACGATGGCTTTGGATTTATGTTGACGTTTGGAGATCTGGCTTTTGTTCCCTTCACGTTCACCTGTCAGGCGTACTATCTAGTCAGCCATCCCAATGAACTCTCTTTATTCTGGATCATTACTCTCATCACTATGAATGGTCAGTTTCTGCCACATGTTTTTTAATCAACTACACTAGAAAGATGCTAATGAAGCTTTTACAGAACACAATATCAATATGCTCAGATTTTAAATGTAAGTCTTTAACTTCTCTAACAGGAGTTGGATACTATATTTTCCGGAAAGCCAACTCTCAAAAGTTCACCTTCAGAAAAAACCCTTCTGACCCGGCAGTGTCTCGTAAGTGTTTTGAAACACATTAACCAAACAAACACATAAAATGTTAAAATTGTTTGGGTTAAATTGTTTTTTAAAATCTTGTCAGACCTGAAAACCATTCCTACTGCAACTGGAAAGAGTCTTATTGTGTCTGGTCTCTGGGGATGGGTCCGTCATCCTAATTACCTGGGTGACATCATCATGGGTTTGGCATGGTCTCTGCCATGCGGTAAGTTTAATTTCAGTTCTCCTTTCGAGATAAAGTGAAGCTGTCGCAGTCTGTCTTGAGTCAATCTTGCATTTGATTCCTGATCTTTCCTGTAGGATTCAACCATTTGATCCCGTACTTCTACCTGATCTACTTGATCACTTTGCTGGTGCACCGTAATGCACGGGATGAGCGTCAGTGCAGGAAAAAGTATGGCTCTGCATGGGAAGAGTACTGCAAAGCTGTCCCATACCGCATTTTCCCAGGGATATACTGAGGACTCACAGACTCAGTCTGTTTACAGACACTCGGGGCAAACAAAACTTTCCTCAGGATGACCTGGTTGAACATCAGACATGGGAATGAGTTGTTAGCAGCTTGGCAGCTTTTTAAAATCTAAGTAATTGAGCATCACATTTAAAAACAAATTTTCTGCCTTGTCACAAAACATTTACGGATAGTGGACACCGGCCCATTTTTTAGAGTTCGATTTCTTAAAGATGTATATTGTTGTACAGTTGTGATTTTTTTTTTTTTTTTTATTTTTTTTTTTTTTTTTACTCAAGATTTTTTGCATGATCCGTAACTTTCGATCTCATCTTATGTACACATATACTCATTTTAAGTATCTGCTTGGCTATTAACCATTGGCTTTTTGTAATGACAGTTTGTGTTATGCATTTGTATATTGTGTATGATGGGATTTTTTTTTTTTTTTTTTTTTTTTTTTTTTTAATATGTATAGTAAGAAAAGATGTAATGTTCTTTCTCAGGACCAGCAATTTGTGAAAAAACAAAAAACAAAACTATATTTTCTTAATTTCTGTACATATTTAATAGAAAACTTTAGGTCTGGTTTGCATTTTAGGCATTATGCACTGTTCAACAGCTTTCTTTAATCCAAAGTTCACAAAATTTGGCTTTGCTACCTCAGATTTTCCAGTTGAAAACTATGTAAAATTAGTTTTGTTTTTAGTCAGTTTTTGGAATCTAGTTTTCAGGCACTATGTGAAGTATTTTGCAAAATTTTAATTGTGTTGTGAACAGAAACGTTTTGCTATGAACTTCAATCTTGTAGAAGGTAGCATCACTTTACATTTTCATTAAGGTTTTAATTTAAAACGTCAGTGCTCAACTGTGAATGTGTAATGTAAGGCTTTTCTTAACTTATCTTTTACGCAAGTATATCACTTGTGGGCATAACATTTGTCCTAATGAGAGTTTGAAAAGTATTTATAGCTAAGATGAGCTTTTACTTTATCGCAGTGAAAAGAAGCATTGTACAATGTTACTATTTATCTGGTTAAATGAGTGTTCACTTTTGTTAAATTTTGTTATCTGATGAGCAATTTCTGTAAAAATGCCATTTTTTAAATACCCATTATAAATTAAACCACTCTAGAAAAACTGTCTGCCACATGTCTTGCCACAAAATGAAATGTACAGATTAGATGCTTTTTATATATATATATATATTTACTTATTTATTTATTTATTTATTGGTAGATATTTAATGTTGCATTAATTTTGACTGTTGAGCCTAAATTCCTAGTGAGATGTTAAGCTTATGATACTCGGGGCAACTTTTTGAGAAATGTTGCTGCCAACGGGCAACCAGATGAGACCGGGCCGACGACTGATCTAAAGTATATAGATAGACATTTGTTATTCACTCTCAATGTGAAAGTGCACATGCAACATTTCTCAAAGAAAGTTGCCCCGTGTATCCTCAGCCTAAGTCTATTGTTTACCATCCTGTTTTTATTCCATTCCATTATCCTTTTTTCCTGTCAATAATTCCACACTCTCTGGTCAGGTGATTTGTAACTGATCAATGTATCATCAAAACAAGAAAAGAAGGTTATCATAAACTGTATTAAATGTTCCATTGCTCTTCCCTAAATGTAGACTATTTGTAAAGGCTTCAAAATTCATATTTTGGCAGGATGCAATATTACATAAAAGTAAAAAAAAAAAAGGTAGTAACATAATTCTGTAAGAATGACAGTTTTGAATGACATTTAACATCCCACAGTAAATACAACATACCTCATGTCTTTTATTTTTTATTGTACAATTTCATCACTTTAGATCCCAGCCCTGCACAAACTGATGGATATTAATGCAAGTCACAAGTCTCAAATTAGGCCTATACAGGTGCATCTCAATAAATTAAAATGTCGTGGAAAAGTTAATTTATTTCAGTAATTCAACTCAAATTGTGAAATTTGTGTATTAAATTCAATGCACACAGACTGAGGTAGTTTAAGTCTTTGGTTCTTTTAATTGTGATGATTTTGGCTCTCAAGAAATTAGAATATGATGACATGCCAATCAGCTAATCAACTCAAAACAACTGCAAAGGTTTCCTGAGCCTTCAAAATGGTCTGTTTGGTTCACTAGGCTACACAATCATGGGGAAGACAATTACTGACACCCTCCACAAGGAGGATAAGCCACAAACATTCAATGCCGAAGAAGCTGGCTGTTCACAGAGTGCTGTATCCAAGCATGTTAACAGAAAGTTGTGTGGAAGAAAAAGATGCACAACCAACCAAGAGAACCACAGCTTTATGAGGATTGTCAAGCAAAAAGGATTCAAGAATTTGAGTGAACTTCACAAGGAATGGACTGAGGCTGGGGTCAACGCATCAAGAGCCACCACACACAGATGTGTCAAGGAATTTGGCTACAGTTGTCGTATTCCTCTTGTTAAACAACTGCTGAACCTAAGACAACGTCAGAGGCATCGTACCTGGGCTAAGGAGAAGAAGAACTGGACTGTTGCCCAGTGGTCCAAAGTCCTTTTTTCAGATGAGAGCAAGTTTTGTATTTCATTTGGAAAGCAAGGTCCTAGAGTCTGGAGGAAGGGTGGAGAACGCTCATAGCCCAAGTTGCTTGAAGTCCAGTGTTATGTTTCCACAGTCTGTGATGATTTGGGGTGCAATGTCATCTGCTTGTGTTGGTCCATTGTGTTTTCTGAAAACCAAAGTCACTGTACCCGTTTACCAGGAAATTTTGAAAGCACTTCATGCTTCCTTCTGCTGACCAGCTTTTTGAAGATGCTGATTTCATTTTCCAGCAGGATTTGGCACCTGCTCACACTGCCAAAAGCACCAAAAGTTGGTTAAATGACCATGGTGTTGGTGTGCTTGACTGGCCAGCAAACTCACCAGACCTGAGTCAGGAAAAAATGAGAAACGAGAGACCAAAAAATGCATTATCCACCTTCCATACCACCTCAGCAGTGCCACAAACTGATCACCTCCATGCCACGCCGAATTGAGGCAGTAATTAAAGCAAAAGGAGCCCCTACCAAGTATTGAGTACATGTACAATAAATAAACATACTTTCCAGAAGGCCAAACATTCCCCTAAAAAAGGTTTTTTTTTTATTTTTTTTTTATTTTTTTTTATTGCTCTTATGAAGTATTCTGATTTGTTGATTTTTGGTGGGTTTTTATTAAATGTGAGCCAAAATCATCACAATTAAAAGAACCAAAGACTTAAACTACTTCAGTCTGTGTGCATTGAATTTATTTAATACACGAGTTTCGCAATTTGAGTTTAATTACTGAAATGAACTTTTCAACGACATTCTAATTTATTGAGATGCACCTGTACATCCGACACACACACCTTCATTCATTTGGGGCATACTAGAGTCACTGCAAATTACCATATATAGATATATAGCCTACATATGTAGTGTAGTGTCTTTTTTTATGTTTTATTCGTCAAGGATTTTTTAATTGTTTTATTTTATGTAGGTACGTTTTTGTATTTATTTATGTAGCAAGTTATGTAAAATCTTTTTATCATTTTTTTTTTTATATTTTTTTTTATTTTTGCTTACTTTGTGGCACAGCAGACTCGTTTAGTAGCCCTCTGGATCAGTTCCTTAAGTGAGTCATTTGTTGATTCAGTAGATACTCTTGACAGATTCGTTTAGTTCATTCTGTTGATCATTCAAAATTTGGTGGTTTTTAAACGATTCATTTTGAAGGGTAAGTTAACAATGATTAGTCTCATTTTTATTCCTTTACTTAGGGCCTGTCCCCATACTGGACTCCTGCGGATGCGTGAGAGGTCAGACTCATCAGTGATAATTCTTATGCATTAGCTACAGTCTAGCACTAGATGTCAGCAATGTGCTGTACAGTTGATGTAAGGGTTGCTCTGTGATAGGTCAGCTGGCATAAGGATGTTTATTTTGGGCTCCTGGGGTGAAGGATCTAGTGTCAAATTATCACTTCTCTCATCAAGGGAAATGACTGAAGTGACTGATGCATGAAACCGTTTCATTCCTTGGCCAGTGCGCAACAAATGAATGTGCACATTAGAAAGATAATTGGTTTTGGTGTCATGCTAAATTGTGCTTTATTAGAGACAGCATCTGTTAGTCTGGATCTGTGTGAAGTACTTCTAACTTTTCAACTAGATTTTCTTCTTTCCTCTGACAATTTTTTAAGAGTTTAACAAATGTTTATCACATAATTTCTGTGACTGTATAAAAAACCATTTGATTGAAGTGAAATGTTGTTCATTCATATGAAACTGATTTAAAAATATGCTCAGTTGTGTTTCATAGTTGCATATGGAGAGGATACACACTCCAAGCCGAGTTCATTTATCATAATAACTCACCAGGGACTGATATAAAGGTTGCCCATTGTTTCCTCTCATACAGAGCAAGATGGGCATTTTTAATAGAGCCCAAGCATTGGAGGTGGACATAAATCTGAGACAGTATGTGACCTCTAGTAATATGTGGTTTTGTCTTCAGTCTTTGTGTTCTTTTCTGCAGCATGCTCCGGTTGATTGAGTCCATTTGCAATTTATTACAGCACTGGAAATTATAGGAATTTGTCCAGCTTTGGTACTCTTTGGCATCGCTGACAGTGCATGAAAGCGGAGCTGTAGTGCGTTGAGAAATGCATTCGAGATGCAGTTTAATTTTGCAAGAGCACATCCATCTGATTGGGGGTGGGAGGGAGTTCACAGATGTTGAAAGTAGTGGGCATGTATAGCTGTTTCACAAACCCAATGAAAGCGAGCATGAAATGTACCTCAAACTTTGATTTTTCTAGCTGTTTTTTGTTTTTGTTTACTTGATACAGAAATTAATAATAGTTAAACAACAAATGTGGCATTAACACATTCCTATTTATCAGAATCACACAGACGTTTATTTATTTTTTAATTTATTTTTTATAAGCTCTGACTGCTCCTCTTTTTGGGTGGCGAGAGGTGGTGCGTCGGTTTTTCTCAGCTTGGAGCTGGAGAAATTATAATTATGCTGCTCCAGATGGCTTGCATATTGTGTTGCTGTTGGAAAGAGCTTTCATCTTTATCGCACAATAAAATCATCTCGGTGAGCAGACGCGTCAAACTTAAAGACGCAGCCATTATAACATCTCTAGAGGTCTGCGCATTTCCTGCAGCCAGCCCTCTTCTTTCAAAGTGTAAAACGAGAGTGACACTGATGATGCTCGCAAGAAACTGAGAAACTGTGACTCCCGCTTACTGTTAATCCTGGCGGACAATGCCAAGAAAAGCCCAAGGGGGAAGATGTATGAGGTCTTTGTCCTTATCAGCTCAGCAGGCTCTCAGAGGGCAGAGCGGTTGTGGCGCCTCCAATGATCACTTGTGTTCACCGACCTGCCCTATTATCATGTGTGCTCGCTGATATAACAGTGACATCAATCTGCTGTGAACCAGGCCATACCTCTGCCAAGTTAAACAATCAAAGCCGTGCATAAGGTGCCCTGTGAATTCACACACCCATGCAAAAACACATGCCCACATATTTCTCTCTAGGGACGCTGGAGTTCATTTGGCAGGGAGCCTGTCGTGATCTATGCATGTCATTTTTCTCACCAACATGCTGTTCTGGGAGGTTTTACAGAGCTTACACTTTTTTGCTAAACATTTCGGCTCATTTCAGACTTTATCTGAGCACAGACCTACTACAGCATTTAGACATTCAAGTCCTTTTAAGCATCTGGTCACAAGGTAAGTCTGCATGAGCGATTTGCATCTAATACAAACATTATGTCCATTTTGAAGCAATATGTGGGTTTCTTTTTGCAGTAATACTCCTAATGCTCTTTTCAGTAGGATTATGACATAATTAAATCACTGACTTTGTGTGTTTTCAGGGATATGAAGCTGGTTGCAGGGTTAGCCGTGCTGTGGCTGTGGGTTGCGGAGGCCGTGGAAAACTGCCCCAGTGCTTGTAAATGCAGCCAGAAATCCAGTACGGAAAAGACTGAAGTCAATTGTCAAAAGAAGGTACTTGACAGCATCCCACCTAAACTCCCTCTGGACACATGGATCCTTAAAACTGATGAGGAGAGACTGCTAACTTTTTTAAGGAAGACATGTTCTTAGTACTAACCCTCATGATGAAATATAAAGGAACAAGAAAATATATGTAATAAATTAAACACTTCATAAATCATGGATCTTCATGTAGCCATATTCCACTGATTAATATTAGACAATATTAATGTTTTTACTGTGTTTTTGATCAATTAAATGTGGTCTTGGCATGTATATGAGAAGGGTTTTTCAAAACTTGACTCCAAATCTTTGAAAAGTAGTGTACATTAGTGTACAAAAACTTAAACCTGCACCAGCTTACTGTGGTTAGCTGGAATATTTGATCAGTTTATATGGGTTTTTTACTTTTCAGGTCATAAGGTCAGGAAACCAGCTAAAACCAGATAAACAATACATACAATAAATTACAATAATTATGGTAATTTGATGGTTAATGTGGTTACCATGGTAATTCTTCTTCACTGTTAGTCTGTTAGTTATTATTCCTGTCCCAGTGCTCAGATACAAACCTCTCACTTGGGCTAAAACCTGTGTAGTAATTTGTGAGGTATATTACAATATAGAATGGTCATTTAGGAGAGATATTCTCTTAAGTGAATAAGTAGGTTTTTACATCTGAAGAAAATGTAGATGATAGTCACCACAATGATGCTAGGTTGTTATAGATTTTTGCAAGGCCATTGCAAAGATATTTGAAATGGTTATTAGAGCATTAATAGGGTGCACTTTGTGGTTGCTAAGGAGTTGTTAGGGTATTTTTGGTGGCTGCTAGGTGCTTGCCTCAAAACTCAAAACTGTGTCAACACACCCTCAAGTCTCTTTGATATTCTGGTGTCTAGATATGGCTCCTCATTCAAAATCTGTGTAAATCAGCTGCAGAATTTTAGGTATTGTCTGTATAGAGTGTAGTGGTGCTGTCCACTTTTTCAGCTTCCAAAAGTATTTTTCCTTTAGGTTTCTCCCATAGGTTATTGATTAAAAACCACTTCCCCTATGGAGAAAAGGAATGGGATTTTTTCTTCTGGAACTCAACTGTTTCACTCTATTGTTTGTTTAAATTCCTTACCCAAAGTATATGTTTACTTCAACACCACTAATTAAACCCTCCTCTTTCGCTTCCTTTTGTTTCTTATTTTCAAGGTGAAAATTTACTGCAGGACCTCCCAGCCAACATCCTGCGCTCTGTCCCAAAAATCGAGAGTGTAAACTTAGAGCAAAACTCAATCAAATCAATACACCCTCAAGCATTTGCTGGTGCCCAGCGACTGATGCTTCTGAATCTGCAAGGAAACCGAATGTCCAAACTCCCAGAGAAGGGCTTCAAAGATCTCCTAAACCTACGCTTTCTCATGCTGGGCCAGAATCAGATAGCTACCCTGAAACCTAACATATTCATTGGCATGAGGAACCTCTCAGAGCTGGATCTGCCCCTGAACGCCCTTACTGCTCTCCCACCAAATGCATTTAAGCCTCTGATTGCCCTCAAAGTCCTGGATCTAGCCGTGAACCACATCCAAAACATCTCATCCAAAGCCTTTGTCGGACTTGAAGGACTGTTTTTTCTCAGTTTGGGCATCAACAAGCTGAATAATATCCAAGCTGGGACCTTTGCGCCCCTGATTGATCTTGAGATGCTGGTGCTAGACAACAATTTTCTCTCCACACTTACCGCAGCCACACTAGAATGTCTTTCCAACCTGCAGGAGCTCTATGTGAGAAAGAATGAAATTGAAAGTCTGCCAGCTGACGTTTTCCGCCACACACCTAAACTTTCTCACGTGGGCTTAAGTGGAAATCGACTTCATGCTATTGATGGAGACATGCTAGCCAACATGCAAGGTAAGAAGTAGGACTTTTAAAATCAGCTAGTATGTTGGTTGCCTGAATGACTAGTTAGCTAGCGGTTCTAAGGAAACTGAATGTTATTAGGCTAGTTTGAGGTCCCCCGTCCCTGTTCGGAATTGTTTCTTAGGGGGTGTTTACATAAGACATGCTTAGACCAGAAATGCTCAAACTATGAGCCAAAATTGGCCAGTAATGCCCTTTGATTTGGCCCACCATGTCATATCACAAAAAACAAATACGGAAATACGAAAAACACATGCAAGAATATCTTCTTTTTATTTTCTGTTTTTGTTTTATCTTTTTTTATTTGAAATGTAAAGAAATATAGTTGATTTTCTTATATTAATTTTAATAATATAGTTTGATTTTTGGCCCTCAACAGTAAACATTTTGAATAATTTTGAGCTAGATGGAGTGCAGTACATTTTTATCATTGAAACAACATCTTAAACTAATTAAATATATCAAATAAAAATAAACGGAAAATTCTAGATAACCTAATTATCATAATTGCTAGCAGAGAAGAGGATGTTAATTGTAATGACATCTCTGATTGATTCAGGTTTGAAGGAGGTGTTTCTGCATGACAGCCCATGGAAATGTGACTGCAGTATCAACTCGCTGGTACATTACATAGCCCAGACAAGGGCTAATCACTCTCCTCTGCGAAGACTTCAGTGCACTAGCCCAGAAAAGTTTCGTGATAGACCCATCTACCAGCTAAAATCTGATGAACTTCCCTGCAGGGCCTAGAAAATCCTCACGTCTGATATTATATCACAAACAACCTCCAAAAGTTGGGAACATGGTGTAATAACAGCGTGATACTTTCTGCAACTAAATGGTGATGCTTCATATAACTCCAACCCAATGACTTTGACAGGTTAGTGATAGAGCTGCTGTTCTGCAGATAGTTCTTAAAATTATTGAATCTATTTGATGTATACAGTATATACACAATAAACACATCTTGAAACTGCAAATGATTTTTTTGTTAGATGCAGGGAAGCTTAAAGGAAATAAATAGAGGTTAGAAAATCCCTCTGCTCAGAGACCGACTGCAAACTTCCAGCACCACCTGAGACTGAATTCCTCATCGGATTGTTACAGCTGAATAAGCTTCCTTTGAAATCATCACTCTGTCTCTAAATTCCACCCAGGGCGCTGAGGCTGCAGTCCCACATATAGGAGTGGGATCTTTTCAGATGCTGGGAAGGTGTTATTAAAGCAGGCTGCTAAAATTTATGCTTTGGTATTTTACATATTAAATATATGTATAATATAAAATAATACACACAAATACATAAGCTACAGTGTTTTTATAGTGTAATATAATGAAATGTCATAATATACTATAAAAACACTCAAGCATACAATGTTTCACACTCAGATGACTGTGGATATCTACTTCTAACTTTCAAACAAATCCAAATTACTGGTGCATTGTGCTTTTGTGCATAACAAGATACTCCTTTAACACCTAATTTCCCCCAGCGTTGCCATGGCAACCGTAGCTTATAGTAGGGAGCTCCTGCGGATGCTTTACCCCTCACTGCATCACCTCCTCAACCAGCTGTTACCAACTCAGTGTCCTCCAACCGTCTCACTTTCACTAGTAGATTTACAGTGACGAATTGGCATGATTCTGGCACCAAATAAACAGCTTTAAAACAGCTTACATTAATCATAGCTAGAGACACCCCCCCAACACTACATTTGTTAGAATTCCATAGATGATGGAGATTAATTGTTTGTGCTTGCTGTTTTAGTGCAGAGTTTTGTAGTATTGATGGGGTTTGTAAATTGACATTATGGCCATGCACACAATTGAGATAATAGTAATATAAGCTTTACTAACCATCCTAATTTATCACCTTGCATGGTTGTTACACACCTAAAAGGAAAGATGGATCTGTCCTTCCTTTCTTTTAGGACAGTATGACCTAGCTTTTATACTACCAAACATTTTTTACGCTCAAAACACAGGTCTGTTCAAGCTTTGCTAAACCTGATGAATGGATGGTGTTCTTTGGTGTTTAACCTTTTTAATATTTGAATATGATTAAGAAACTAATTTCAGCTCTTAATTAGAAGCCGACGATTTCAAAGGTACATCCTTTTAAGAATGAAAAGCTACACTTGCTTGCTGCTTTTTCTGTAAAAATTTAGGCAAAAGTGCAAGGGTTGCCAAAAGTGTCTTTAATATTGAGTCTTATTTCCTTATTTTCTAAGTGAAACATCCCCACAGCATGACACTGCTATCACAATGTTTCACCATAGATACGGTATTAGCCAGGTGTTAAGCCATTTTAGTCACAGTGTTCATTCAGGCTGAAGAGTTTATTATTTATTTCACCAGACCAGAGTTTATTATTTATTTCAACAGACCAGAGAATCTTTTCCAACAGGATCTTAGTCCATTAATTTCTGTTTGCCAAACTCCACTTGTTTGGTTGTTTTACGTCTTTATTTAAGAGTGAATTCCAGTTAAACATAATGACTTAATGATTAATGAAACCATATGCTGAGATAGTTTTCCTCCCGGTAGGTCCAGCAGGAGCTCTAACTGCCTATAGAGTGTCTAATTGAGTCCTAGGTCACCTTGTCTGCATTAGAACACATACACCCAACAGAAAAGTCATTTCCAAAAAGATGTTTTCTTTCCATCCGTGTTCCTTCAAGGTCAAAATCTGTACTTAACATAGAAACTTAACATAGAAAAGTACAAAACTGCCTGCATTTCCACTAGAGTTATGATGTACAATTTGTTTGAATGGGTTAAAGGAATATATATATTTATATATATGTGTGTATATATTATATATATATATATATATATATATATATATGTATATATATATATATATATATATAGATATATATATATATATATATATATATATATATATATATATATATATATGCAGGCAGTTTTGTACTTTTCTATGTTAAGTTTCTATGTTAAGTATAATATATATATATATATATATGTATGATTAATATATATTAATCTGTAATTTACTCACCCTCATGTCATTGCAAACCTGTATTATTTAATTTCTTATGTAAGAAGATATTTTGAGAAGTGTCTCTTTTTGGCAGTGAACACCAAAATTATTCAAAATATCTTCTTTTTTTTCTCCGACAGAAGAAATAAATCATACAAGTTTAGAATGACATGAGGGCTTTATTAAATGCTGACAGTTTTCTGTTTTGGGTGAACTATCACTTTAAGACTAAGCAATGTTACAGCATGTAATGAATAAATGCTAATTAAATAAGACACGGTTAATGTTAAAGCATAGTGTTTGTGTAAAAACAATTCTCAAAAGTCATGTTTTTGGCTCTAAAGTTTAAAATAAGAACTTTGGGGAACATATCACTGCCTTCATCATGAATACTGTTCCTTGAGGGGAAAAAATGTATTGTAGATACAGAGAAGTCTTTCATGGGTTGTGATGATTACAGCACAGTACAATACAACAGCAGCGTTCTTATGGATCAGCTGTTTGCAGAAAAAGACACTAGTTTTATTCATTAAAGAACACTGAATATTTTTTTCTGTTACAAGTATAATTTAAAAAAATCCACAATCATTAAAAGTAAAAAAAAAATTCTGGACAACATGTGGTCCACTTGACAATCCTGTTTCAAATCACTCTGAATAATGACCCCCCAAAACCTTAATACTGTCAAAAATTACCAAGGTGTTCTGATCAATGATGAATAAAGGCTTCACAGGTTCCCACCTCATGCAAGACCTTGTATTTCTTTGGGTTGAGTTTAATTTTATGCTTCTCTAACCAAACGTTAAGATCGTTCAATGTCTTAAGGAGTCCACCTCTGGGCATGTCATCCACATATTTCCAATGGCTTGTTACATCCTGAAGAGCACTGTTAATCAGAGCTAGAAAGATTATTGGCCCAAGTATAGTTCCTTGTGCAATGCCACATAAGGGATATACTCAATCAGAAAGACATCCATGATATCTCACCCTCTGGTGTTGGTTGGTCATGAAGCTACAAAGCCATAAGTATAAGGCTATGTCTCACTCCAAGATCAAGAAAGCATTGTATTGCTATCGTATGGTCAAGGGGATTCGAATGACTTGGCAAAATCTGTTGTAATTGATGTACACACTGAGCCCGATGCTGCATCACTAGCCTTATATAAAAAGTCCATTAGATTAAATAGATTATGAGTTGTAGAATAGTTCTGTCGACTGCCAAACTGCATGGGATCTAAGTTTGAGGAAATATCATTCAGAATCCATTGCTCAGCAAATTTCTCACAAATTTTTGAAAGATGGGATGTTAAGGAGATTGGTCTCAATTCCTGAATATTCGAAGGGCAAGATTTTGGTATGGGTACAACAGTAACCTCTTTCCATTTTCAAGGGACAACTCCTCCTCGAAAGGAGCTGTTTATGATTTCACAAATTGGATTGCTTCACATGCAAACTCCTTCAATATTTTTGGAGGGATCATGTCCGGACCAGGAGATTTGTAACAATTAACAGAAGACAATCTGTTGTACACATCCCATACTGAGGTAAAGAGAAAAACTGAGACACTTTAACAATCTTGGTGTTGATTGCATTAGCAATCAATGCAAAGTCTTTAGGATCAATTCCTGGAACCTTGATTCGGTCCACCTTTTCCTGAGATCTGCACATCAATTTAAATTTACTGTGCCAGACTCTAGGATTCCCTTTTAGCTCGCCTTCAATTTTAGAATTATAAAACCACTTTTCTTTGCACAATAATTCTTTTTGAATTTGATTTCTGTAAAGTTTGGTCAGGAAACTTGATTTTCCAGTCTTAAAAGCTAAGCTTTTTGTCTCCGATGGATTAAGCATTTGATCCTAGGAGTGATCCATGGCTTATCCGAAGGATAGATTTTTACTGTCTTCATAGGGAAATGGCTATCTATTTCAGGCAAAAAAGTACTATAAAAGGCATCGTTCTTTTCATTAGTACCAACTGCGTTCTTTACATCCTGCCATGATTGAGAAGTAATCCATCTCCCAAACGGAGATTTATTTTACGGCTAGAATCCCTCATAGGTCTTACCATCTGTTTAATGCACTGAGTTAATGACTATTATCTTAATTGTGCTTTAGGGCTCCACAAGACACAATTATGGTCACTTGAACTGATGGGGGTAAGAATTTCAGGTTTCATTGTTTTCATATTTGTGATGATCAGGAATTATGTTGCTTAAGTGTTATTTTGAACTACTTGGCAGAGATTGTCGTCCAGAAAAGTATCCTGAACTTTGAGGTGATTAAAGTCTCCAAGAATTGTAAGTCCAATGTCTGGGTACAGAGTGAGGAGCAAATCGGATGAGGCTATTAAATGAGTTCATCCTGATGTGGTGACTGTGGTGGTGAATACACCACACACATAGCGATAGTGGATATATGCCATGAAAGTCTTGGAGGTCTCAGCTTTATCTACAGACATTCAAGGTGATCTGGAAAACTAATGCAAGTCAAGGGATATGGAGGACTTTCTCTGATGTACAATGCTACTCCTCCACCTCTTTGTGCAGTTCGGGATTTGAAAAAGAAGTGTATCCATCGATACCCAATAATTTCTCAGGAATGTTGGGTGTAAACCAGGTTTCTGAAATTGTTGCCACATCCACATGGTTTTCACCAGGATCGTAAGAAACTCATTAATCTTATTTATAAGATATCTGCTGTTTCCCTTACGAAACTGGTGTTTATTCAAGTGTGCTATTAGTATAATTCTTTTAAACTAAAAATAGGGAAGTATGCTTTTAGTTTACTTTTTATGTACTTCTCAGAAATGGGCTTTATTTACTCCTCAGAAATATACTTAAAATGACATTTAAGTATACTTGACTTATACTTACAAAAAGTCTAAATATATTTGAGCTATACTTGTGCTCCTAGAATTCGTGTTTTCATTATTATACAGTAGAGGGCACTAGTATACATCTTCTGTACAGAATTTCCAAAAAAAAAAAAAAAAAAAAAAAAAACCACAAGTGAAGAAGAAAAAGAAACAACAAATAGTAACACATTCAATCTAATACGATCATCTGACATGAAACAGCATCAAAACTGTAATGTTATGGAATTAAATGTCAACCGATGAAGAGGTAATAATTACAATCAAGCTTTGGGGTGTTAATCAACTCCATCTACGTTTTGATTATCATTCTGAATCCAATTCATAGTCTTTTTTCAGCTTTTTGTTCAAAATTTTATTTCTTCATTTTTTATGAAACTTACTCACATTAAAGTGTTTAAAAAAAGAATGAAAAGAGGGTAGAATAAAATGTTTTTGTTTACAAGCAGATACCCTGTTCTTTCTTTGGATGTTCTGTATGTTCAGATATTCATATAACAAAATATATACAAATGAAAACCTAAATAGGGACATAGTAGTATACTTAAAGTATGATGTAAAGTTCACTTAAAGAAAACTTATGAGTATACTTGCAGTATAAAACTACAAAAATAGTAGTTTACTGAGGCTATACTTCAAAGTGTACAAAGTATTTAATTAGTAAACTATCAGTATACCTATAAGTTCACTTTTAGTATAATTGCAGTACAAACTACAAATGTAGAGGTAAACTTGTTTGCTACTGTTAAAGTATACTTTTATATACTTTATTGTATTGAAATATTTGTATACTTGCTACATAAAGTATAATTAAAAATATACTTGAACTTTACTTAAGTATACTTAATAAAATAAACTTGAAGTATACTGCTTTTTGGTAAGGGTTGTCATCGAGAGAGTTGGTAACAGTATAATTAGATGGTCTTTTATGCTCTACCTTGATTTTAATCAGATTTGATTCTGCTTTGTTTACAGTGCTCAGTCCAAACTATTTTGGTTTAGTATGGTCAAATCGTCTGCCAATAACATTCCTAATCTTTCGTAAAATGTTCTTACCCCTTCTACATCCTTTTTTTATTGTTGATATCCGTGCAACTCCTGCATTATTTAAAATCTGTCTAAGCCAAGGGCTTGCTGGAGGAGCAAACTGCTTAAACCTCTTCAGAAAATCTGAAAAAACAGGTTCCATTTTTACTATTATCAAAAAGATTGCCCCAAGACTAGTTCAAAATTATGTATAAAATACAATACTTCTAAAAAATCAAATGGATGGTTACTCCAAAGAAAGATTCTTATTAGATTGTAAGACCACTTTTCTCTGCGCATAAGCAAGAGTTATCCATCTTAGCCACCATTATGTGGCCTTGTATTTAAAAAACAAAAAAAACAAAACAACAAAAAAAAAAAAAAAAAAACGGGGCAACTGTTTTTTTATTTTTTGTACTTATTGTAAGTCACTCTGTAGCTTAAGTTTAAATGTGGAGTTTAAGCATGTTCACCTAGTGGAGTAAAGTGTTTAGGCACTTAGACTTGAAAATGAACCCTTTTCATATAAAAAAAGTAATATTTCAAGGCAAAGCTGTTCATATTTTATCAAAATCAATAGTTGGGTAAGTTAGGTTTCACAGTAATTCTCTTTAAATTAATGCAGTGCAGCTCATGTTGTTATACAGACCACTGTTTCAAAATATTGCTCCATTTGACATTTGACACTCTTTGAAGGAGCAGTTCAGGGTTAAGAGCGACTATATTAGCAGCTATATTAAATGGAGGCACTTGACTCATGACTCATTGACTTAAGCCTTACACTGCCTTTACAAAATACTGGCTCACTAACAGGCCTTGACGGCTTTAGTAGAACTTCAGCTGAGGTTTTCTTATCTGTTCTCAACTTTGTAGCTTGGCGAGTGTTATATTGCTGAAACTAGAATCTGTGTGGTTGTCAGGTGGTCTGAACACTTATTTATTTTTTTTATTTTTTTAGGCTCTTCGTTTAGCAGGAATTAGAATTAGATTGACTGGTTGTCCTAAAGAGTCTGTGTACCAAAATAACTTTATCTTATATGTTTATTAATATGTTGCTCATTGGTCTTTACAGTTAATTAAAGGGACATTTCACCCAAAAATGGAAATGTTGTCATCATTTACTCACCCTAATGAATGTTTTAAGTCTTTTTTCAGCATAATGAAAGTGAATGAGGACTGGGATTGTCTACAAAATGACAAAAAGTGCCACAAAATAATAAAGGAGCAACGTCCAGTTTGTCCAGGTTTTTCAGGGAATTAGTTGATCCAATTCACAAAACCATTTTAAATAATTCATTCATCAATTGGTCTGATCTTGGGAGTGCTCTGGGTTTGGGGCAAATTCCAAGCAAGGAGTCCTCCCCTTGGACAGCATGCCAAATACACATAACCCTTACTCTATTTATTATATGTAAGCCTGAACTCATAAAGCTCTTTATTTCAGTATTTTATCTCCAGTAAGTTTATTTTTTAAACAAAATCAATGTATGCATCATGAAAAAAACTTGTTTTTAGAGATAGGATTTAATTAAGTTCATGTTTTTCTTAACCTAATTCCTTTTCTCGTTTTAAAGTATAAGCCTCACTAAATATTGTACGATTTATGATTAAGAAAAATAAAATCAGTCAAAGGGGTAAAAAAAATTAAATTCCCTGTAACCAAATCGTAATATGCATTTTCGCTTCTCAACTAAATTGATTTTGTTTTAATGATGTTTAAATATTTTTACTGAAAAGAAGATTAAGAAAATGATTTGTTGCTTGGTGCTGCATGCAATTATACAAAAAGCAGTCTTTTGTTCTATAAAACTGAGGTGAAGTATATCTGGTGAAACAGAGATATGGTTACACATGTTGCACTGCTGTTATATGCAAGGTGGCAGGTGTATTTACATTAGCGTAAGCGTAAGAAGATTTGAGTGCACTCCCTCTCTCCTTCAAAACTATTCCCCCTCACAGGTGCTTTCAGGGCTGTCAGTCACAGGCAATGAAAGCGTGCACATAAACAGAAATTTAATTTCACACAGGGGCATAAACTGATTGGAAAATGTCTCCTTACATTAATTGTTATCCTGTCTTTCCTCCATCATCTACTTTCTACCTCCAGCTCGTCTCTATCTCTTTCCCTCGACCGTGGAGGCAGCTACTGTAGGAGGTTGTGCAGGTTTAAATATGCTCTTTTTGAATTGTATATGAGGATTACAGAAACCCATTCTCAAACGCCCTCCATTGACTGAGGCAACATCAATAAACCCCATACAGCTTGTAAGCCACGGTCTCCCTGAACATATACACAGTGTATAGATTTAAACTCAGTGTGACAGCATGAAGGTGCATATAACAAATGGCTAATTAGATTTTTGCTTTGTAATATATATTACAATTCAGAATAAGATTATTTTTTTTTATTAAATATTATTTTAGTAATAGATAATACATAAAATGGTATTAATGTATTGCACAGGGTCATAAGCACAAAGAAAAACACGACACTACAATAATGCAATAAACATTTAGTAAACAGAAAACAACACAAAATAATGTACATTACTGCTAAGTAAATATACAACAAACAAATCTATTTAAATAAAATATATTTAGGCCTATATGTGTTGTGTCACATAGAGACCTTTTACTGCTTTTTTATTGTAATTTATATAAAATTTTACTTCAAAAGACAAGTCTGACAGCATTTTATCATATTATTTGTGTGCTTTCTTGCTGTCATATTTGATTATATTTTTATTTGCTGATTGTTGGTTTTGACAATATGATGTTTTTTGGGGAGAAAGTTGCTGATTATAACATACCACTATAGTTCCTGTACAGAGATACTTTTTGCAAACTGTCTGTTCCCCAGTGACACTTGTCAGCATACTTTATGACAACTGTGCTGGCTATTCTCCTGCATTGGATGCTTTGGGATTTGCACTCTCTCCAGCATAACGCGAATAATTGAGGAATTCTTGTTGTTTCAACATAATGGCATTCTCACCCTCTGGCATTCAAATATACTTTTTTTTCCAATAGCAGTTGCCCAAAAATGAAAGTTTGCTGAAAATGTACTCCCCGTCAATCCATCCAAGATGTAATTGAATTTGTTTGTTCATCAGAACAGATTTGGGGAATTTAGCGTTATATCACTTGCTCACCAATGGATCCTCTGCAGTGAATGGGTGTATTTGGTTATATCACTTGCTCAAGCTTTTCACTTCACAAGGTGTTAACTGATGGACTGGAGTTGTGTGGATTACATGTTGTTATTGTGATTTTTTTATCAGCTGTTTGGACTCATTCTGACGGCACCCATTCACTGGTGATCTACTGTATTGGTGAGCAAGTATTTAATACTCAATTTGTTCATCTGTTTCAATTAAGAAACAAACTCATCTTGGATGACCTGAGTAAATTTTCAGCAAATGTTCTTTTTTGGGTGAACTATTCTTTCAATCTTTCTTCGATTTCTTGTCATATTTATATTTAATTCAACTGTTTTACATAAATGACTTCATGAAAATTTGTCTTTTTATTAAACTGTTTTATTTCAGGCCTTATGCCTACAGTCAAACAATATTAAGCACAACAGCAGTCTTTCTTGTGAGATATTGCTTTCACATTTTAACTAAGTTGTGAGTTGTAAGTTGAAACTCAGTGCGACTTCTGAAAGTATGACTGAGTTTGAGAATCTGATTTGCACATTTTCACAGTGTCAGAAGGACCTTTCAAGTTCTCAGTCATGCTGCCTCCTGCTGCGTATCCAGATTGTAGACTTCAGATTTTATTTACAAGGAAATGCAGACTCAAATCCCCTAGGTATGTCAGTAAGACTGAATTGTGTGCACAACTGGTTGAACTGGCATTCTGTATCAAAACAAGACCCTCACTGTGAGAGAAATAAACCTCAAAGCTGGTGAAAAAACGCAGGTCACAGTCCCATATTGTTCGGAGGAGGTAGTGCACGAGAACTTAGTGGAAGTGTTTTGGTGTTGTTGGAGCATTAATAAGTCACTGCTGATGGGCTGAATGAGATTGCATCAGAGGCACAGTCTGTAATCCTTGACCAGCATGGGCACATATAATTACTCTCCAGCTTGGCCACAGAGCCTCATTCTCACCGAGTGCACCAAAGCCTAATTACCTAATTAATCCTTCTACACCTCTTCTCTTACTCACCCTTTCAACTAGACTCCCTGAAAATTTCTTCAATTTTCTAGTCCTGAATTAGTGCGATAACTGCCTGTATCTTCTGAGATGGCTCCTCAGTAAGATAAGTGGGAGTGCATTATTCCGATTCATGGGAGTTCATAGCATGCCCTGACAAGAGGCAGAGATCGTTTTGTAGGTTGTAATAAAATGTAGATGTAATTTTTTATGACAGCTCCCGTCATTATGGGGTAATGGTGCACTTTCCCAAATGTTCCGATCTCAACTACAGTAGTTTGCAGGGCAAAGGTAGTGGAGTGCTTACAGATGAACATTATTGAAGAACATTTATCAGGATTTGTATTGTAGAAATCCAGCAATGAATATTAATGACTGTTGTCTCTCTATATTCCATTGCTGATTTATCATAAATACAGTACATACAGATAAACTATTAACAGAAAAAAATTCAAAAGCATTTTTTTAAAATGATACATTTGTTGTATTATAAAATTCAATATATTCAATTATTTAAAATATAGTTGTTTTTTACTTTGTAGTTTACTTTATAATATAATATAATATAATATAATATAATATAATATAATATAATATAATATAATATAATATAATTGTGACTGCTATTATGTCCGAATGCTTATTTAGATGTTTTAAAGCAATCAGAATGTCAAATCAAACTGATGAAGTCTGTTAGATTTAAATGAACTTTAAGCTAAAATAACACCATTTACATTCTTTTAATTCCTTCAGCAGGATGAACTAACTTGACCTCTTTTATTATAGCAATAAATTGTCCCATTATACAATATGCAGATAGTAGTGTTATAGCATAAATAGACTTCATGAATAAATTAATATTAGACTTGTCTGACCTCAAATATACATAACTAATGAATGCCACATACCGTAGCTTTGTATGTTTTGCTGGAGCTAAACACATAATTTAAATTAAAGTTCAAGTAAACATTACACATTCAGAAAAGTATATTAAAATTACAAATACATTGAACTGAACTGCTCGGATCATTGTTGCATGTGCAACTTCAACACAAAACACCCAGTTAGCCTGGCAGACACACTTAAGCTCTACAGATCATCTGAGAAAGGTCATCAACTCTTTGAAGTGGACCTCTGTAAAATCCCAGCGCTTATCAGGCTGCTTAAATGTACCGCTGCAGTTGGAAAGGCAAGTGTTGCATCTCTGCAAGAGCTATAAACTCACCAAGGTCTAGGAAGAGCTTCATTACGTTGGTTAATTAGCTACCTACTGTATTATCATACTTCACTGGAAGCTAATTAGTGAGGAGGTAAAATCGCACTGGGACCATACTGGTGTGTGCAGTATCCTAATCCCATCATGAGACCCATTTGACAGAATCTGCACTATACAGAGATGGGATCAGTTAATAGGCCTGGCTCAGCATGTGTGATACAGGGTTGTTTGAGGGGGTTCATTAACCCATGTTTGTTAAAGATTAAACTTTTATTACCCCCAAAAATGCAAACTAGGACAGTCAATCTATAAATTCTGATCAAATTAACTGCATGAAATGCTGATCAATTGATATTAATTGTAATTTTGCATCTCAGATTGAAATGATTGATTGAAAATGACCGTTAGAGGACTTCAGTAGTCTGTTAATATTATTGTAATATTGTTGCAGTGTTTGTCTTGTTCCTAGAGCCGTGAAGCCTGACATATGAAATTATTTTTGCATATTAAAAAGTTTGTATCATAACCTTGGGCTTTTTATGCCACATACTGTATGATATAGCTGAATCTGTCATGTAAATCAATGATTTTATAAAAGTATAGCAGACTAATACATGTCATGTACTCTGTATCTCTACTATGTCTATGTAAGATGATATTTAAAAGCTTAGTTCTATGTTTTCTATTTTGGGAGTTTTTATCGTAGTGTAATGCAATACAATGATGATTTTTCCTCAAAAGCCTGATGTATCATACAGTATAAAATGTATTCTTACATTTACTTTATAAAAATCCGATTTAATAGCAAAAAGACACATGTACCACAACCTGAAGACGGATGTTTTTAGAATGAAACTAAAAGGCCTTTTGCTTGCTAAAAAAGTATAAACTATCAACCAGACGATAGAAGGCATGAAGTAAATTGTGTACAACAGGTTTGCCAGCGACGTTTTGAACATTGATATTTTGGATTCCTTACATTTTTTGTATCAAATTTAATTCAGTAGGCTTTATAGGGCTAGGATCATTATTGCCAGTGGAAGATAATATACAGGTAAAATGATAAAATACACAAATTATTATTTTGGTAAGTATGATGAACATAAGTCTGTGATAAAGTATTTTAGATGAACCCATATGAACCCACTTGATCTGCATCTGTGTTTGAAAGGCTTGAGCTTTATTTTTAATGGAAGCCTAAGCAGGCATCTGTAAATCTTCCCACATCAGCAAGCTGCACTTCTTTGCTGTTGTGATTCCAGGTGCATGATCATGCACGCCATGCTCTCTGGGTTTTTCTTTTTCTTTTTTTGGGGGGGCCAGGGAGTTTTCTTTGGGATTAAATGCTTCCTGGAGGGATTGAGTCTGAAAATTCTTTTATCATCAAAATGCAGGACACTGAAGGGATTATCTTTCTATACTCATCCTGTCAGTTGTTTTACTTTCCTGTAAGAAACCATGTTGTGGTATTCTCACTGAGAAAATAATGCTCTTTAAAGGTGAAGCGTGTCATTTCTGCATCATTAATGTCACCAAACACGTTGTGTTGTCTCTGGCTGTCAATATGAAATCACTTCCAAGATTCGTGGATCGATGTGAATTACCCAGAACTTTAATTGTGTGCAGTTTTTAGTCATGGGCGATTCACTATATGCATGAGAGAGTCTTGTATTTATTTATTTTTTGCTCCATTTAACCAAGTTTTCATGCTCCTACAGATACACTTTATACACATGAGACTTAACATTAACCCTTGCCATATCCACTGGCAGTTTTACATGTTATTTTATCCATACACAAACCAAATGACAAAGCTTTAACAGCATGAGTCGTCAACTGAACAATTTCTAACACGGGTCACCTTGTTCATAAGACTATCATTTAATAAAGATAAGGCTATTGAAAGACTAAATTAATGTGTTATGATGGAAGAAATAGTTTCTCTGGCAATAACGGGCAATTATGTTGAACATTTTCAGTAGTTTAAAAAACAAACAAACAAAAAAAATCTTAAAAACTAATTCAAACTATTAAAGGACACATGAACTGAGAAATCAAAAATCCCCTCTTCTTTTGAAATATTAGAGGACATTGTACTATAAAATCATCCTGTAAGTTTCAGAACTCAAACCTTTCTAGTTAGTCTAAAAACAGCTTATATTGAAACCAGTTTGCCAAAACGACAGGTTGTGGAATGTGCCACTTTATGATGTAATAGCGTGGTTAAACCCCGCCTCCACAGAAGAAGATCAATGCCTGCTTCTACATGACTGCCTGTTTAGCCCCGCCCACCAATTCACGCATGTAGTGGGTAAAAAACGAGAGAGGCAAACACAGATCTACACAGAAATCAAACGATAAAGATGCTCCGAAGAAAACAAGACACTGTGTTTTTAACCTAAATCACAGCAGTGACAACTAGTCACAGTCTCCCCTGCAAGTTACCAGGCATAATTTAGAATTCTTTGAAAAACTGTAGAATATGTTTGAAAAACATCTAATTCTTAAAAACAAGACATACTGTAAAAGTTTTGTGACCTAGTTAAATCCTCAATCTGTCTGTGTTTCAAAGCATTACATCATTCTTTCAATTAATACTTGCTGTTGCAAAGCAGAAAGTTGGAACTGAAGTTTTTGAAAAGGGAGCTCCCTCCAGAGCATGTATTGAGGAAACAGGTGGGGTTTCAGCCATTACAGAGCATAATAAAGCATATGGACACCCCCTGCAGACCTTTTCCTAGCTGGGGCTTCTCTTCTAAAAGAACTATGGAATAAAAGGCCAGCAGCTCTTTGCTTGGCCAGGTACAACAATTACACAAACAGCCTACTTTCTATTTCTGATTTTCTAAAGTGAAGCAATGAATGGACAATGATACGGCTGTGTTTTGAATTAAATGCTCAATTTTATACAATATGTGTTTGGGAGTCCCTTCTTCATCTGTATCAAGGTTGAAGACCCCTTCTTTAGATATCAGACAGCATTGAAATATTTCTTTTGATTGGTGGCCATGCAAAGGACAAGGGTTTTCGTTCACTACCCTGGAGCAAAGATCTGTGTCTTGTTTATTAACCTTAGCTGTCACCACCGCAGATACTGTCCTGCTGTTGACCATAAGTCAGTCCTGCCTACAGGACATGCACATGAACACAGCCGCAAGTCTAATCTAAAACCGACTGATGCTTGACATAGAGAGCACATACTAAACAGCAGCTGCAACAGAACATAACCTCGTGTCGCTTCTGTCAGGTTGATATATTTTGAAAGGATTAAACCTAAGAGTTTTTAAAAGAATAGTTTTTACACATAAAAATTGCCTGAAAATGTACTTGTCCTGACTCCATTAGTTTGTTTGTTTATGATGATGTTTATATCAGCTTTTTGGACTCTCATTCTGATGGCATCCATTCACTGCAAAGGAATCCATTGGTTAGCAAGTGATGTTATTTCTCCAAAACTATTCTGATGAAGAAACAAACTCATTTTCATATTGGATGTGGGTAAGTAAATGTAAGCAAGTTTTCATTTTTGGGTAAACTGTTCCTTTAAAAAAAGTGTAAATTATGAAAGAGTTAAAACTATTTAGCATGCAACATGGGTTCTGTTGCATAACATTCCCCCTTTTTAATAGTTTATGAGTTAGGGGTGAAATGCAGGGGCTATTTTAAACGTTTCGTTATAGCCAACCTAATATTTGTGCAAGATTTATTAACACTATACAGCCAGTTTAAGAAGCGAATGATACAAAGCAATGAATAACAACTTGACTCTTTTTAAAGCGATATCGGGAGTCTTAATGCTTTGTGACTCCATTAAAAGCTGATTAGCACCAACAAAATAATGCCGGCAGCATATGTTTGTCCTTTATCCTCGATCAAGCTCCACACTGCCCCCATTCCACACGTAGTTAGTCAGTCTACTAATGTGCTGTTGCTCCACAATGAGATGGAGCGTCACAGGGGGAGATAATGACAGTCTGCTCCTGCTCTCCATTACCATTGCTCCGCCTCTGGGGACTCATGGAGGAAACTATGCATAGTGGCTTGCCGTCTGACTTTAAAGCTGCTGTACCCGGCCTTCTGCCACTCTCTGTCCCATGACATGGTGGCTGTGATCAAACTTTTCATTTAACTTATTCTGTGTGGTTGACTGGGAAAAGAGAGGCTGAGTGTTGTGAAGTGCATTGTGAAATACTGTGGAGGACTGTTAGTGTAATCAGATGAGACAGAGCGGTTTTAGATATGCTACATATAGAAATGGGGTGAATAATGACACACTTAATGAGCTAAATGCTATGAGAGAATAGAAGTGTGGTGGAAATCACAGTAGGATACTGTAGGATAGTCTCAAATGAATGTTCAAAAGCATTTTATGATCACTAAGCTGCATTTATTTAATCAAAAATACAGTAAAAATATTATTATGCAATATTATATATATATATATATATGTAATTTATTCCTGTGATGGCAAAGCTGAATTTTCAGTAGCCATTACTCCAGTCTTCAGTGTCACATGATTCTTCAGAAATCAGTCTAATATGCTTATTTGTAGCTCATTGAAAAAATCTTATTATCATCAATATAGTTGTGCTGCTTAATATTTTTTGTGGAAACTCATATTTGTGAGTAATATTCTGAATAATAAAATAATATATGTGAGGATTCAAAAAGATTTCGCCCAAAGATTGTGACACTGAATGCAAGGTGTCTTTAAAATAATAGAGCTAATGTCATTGTGTGAGAGCACATCACAGAAAACACTTCATGTATCCCTCAGAAGTTCAATAGACATTTTGCTAACCAGATGGACAGTAAGTAGAACTAGAATCACATAAGCCCTTGTCCAGTGTTATCCTCCTTTCCTGGGAGATCCCTTTTAAACTACATCAAACCTCCTACACAATCAATGTGAACTGGAGTGAAGAGAAAGCTCACTTGAACATTTCACCAGTGATCAATGTGACCTGAGAACAGAGGGATGAATCAATAGATGATGGTTTCTGATCCATCAGGGAAACCGCTGAAGTCATTCCACCCGCTTCCTGCCTACCAACCAATTTGTAGATGCGATCAGGTTGATTTTGCGGTGGGTCAAACAACTGAGATGATCTGGCCGGACCATTCCATCTGGCACAGTGAAGGAATCACACAGCAAATCTGAATCATGGCAAATTAATAATGGAATAAATAAAATGGATGCTTTTTTTTTGTCCATTATTCTTATTTATATTAATTACTATATTATTATTATAATAATTATTATCTGTTAAATTATTTAATAATAATAATAATAATAATAATAATAATAATAATAATAATAATTAAATATACATTTGTTTTACTGTAGCCTACATTTGTTTTGATAAAACTGCAAAATAAAACAAATAATTGTGTCAGTATTTTTGTTACTTGTTTATTATGCATAAATTATTATTATTATTATCAGTTAATATATTTTTATAATAATTATCTAAATATAAATGAAATTATTTAATAATAATAATAATAATAATAATAATCATCTCCATCATCATTAAATAAATAAATAATAATTAAATACATTTGGAAAAAGCATTGTTGTTGCTATTATTATTAATGGCAATATTAATACTTATTAATAATCAGTATTATTATAATAATAATACAACAACAACAACAATATTATTATTATAATTATTTGCAAAATAAAACAAATTTGTTTAGAAATCTAAGTTATCATGGATATATTCTGATGTTGCATATTATATATTATATTATATTATATTATATTATATTATATTATATTATATTATATTATATTATATTATATTATATTATATTATATTATATTATATTAGCACTTACTACTACTACTAAATGGCAAAATCTTTTTAACCTTGACTTTTTTTTTTTTTTTTTAAATAGACAAATTGTAAGCAGAAAGCTTATCCTCAGATACCATCATTACAGTAGCTGTCATAATCCTTAAAATAGATGTTTCTCAAAGTCTAGCTTCATGCACCTACATGTACTCTGGGTTATTTGAATGCTCTGTTATCTGCCCTGGGAGAACATTGGCTTTCTGCTTCACTAGGCCCAGTCATTACAACAAAAATATATCCTGTGGACTGAATGCACTTGGCTGCTCACATCAAATTGTATCCCTTTATCCAAACACATAAGCGCATAACATACCCTCTGAACATGATACATATTTATTGGTCCATCCGTCTCAATCAGCAGATGCTGCAATGTCACTGCATTTGTCTTTTTTAAAGCTAGTCTGGAAATTGGGGCAGTCTCTAAAGGGTATATGGTATAAACATCAAACAACTCATATGATCCAAAAATCAAACACTTTTTATACACTTAAAATTGGATGTCAGATGGATGCGTCATGCTTGAGGGAAAACTATTTGCAGCTCCCTTCCTGGCGGGCACTAGTGTTTGTGCAAATTGGAATGCAAGACATCGATGATAAACAAAAGAAGCAAAGAAAATTATAATTTCTGCATACCAGTGATAATTGCCTAAAGCGCAGCACTAAGTATAATTAATATGTGGAAATAATAAACGCTCATGTTATTAATGACAAAATTGGATTAGAGATTGCTCATTCAAGTCCTGCAACAAGAAGGCCATCTATTTATACTGTTTCCTCAATAAGCTGGCTTTAAATCTATGGAAGAAACTAACCAACAGACATATCGCATATTGTTCACGTGAATCCACTGCAATAGAGAAGCCAAAAAAGCACTGGTCCCCTTTAGAAACGTCCTGCTACTGACAATAGTATAAGAGAATCAATGCAGTGAAATAGTATAGTGAACTGTGACATTGGTATCTGCTTTTAAAATTAGCATTTTTGTTCTGTCCCACATCAGAGATCTTAACGTTATTGACTGTATCCAATAATCATTAATGTCATAATATGGATAATAATTAGAGAGCAACAAAAAGTTTAACGTAAACGTTTAACATCCAAACGGTTGTTTACAGGGTTGCAAAAATTGCAAACCTCATATAAAATGAATAGAAAAAATTTGGCTTATATATTATTTATTTTGAGCTCCTGAGGTTACACAGAGTTTCAGGCCTTACTTTGTACTGTACTGTTTAAAAGGTTCTGCAAGGTTCTTTATTGGAATCTATGGTTCCTTGAAGAACCTTATCATCCATGGAATCTTTCCATTGCACAAAAGGTTCTTTGTTGTGGAAAAAGATATTTTAGATTATTCAAATGTTTTTCACACTAAGAAAAAAAAGTTGTTTTAAGAACTGTTCACTGTAAGGTTCTTTGAGGAATCCAAAATAGTTCACTTATTGCTTTGCTGTGAAAATGTTTTGGAAACTTTATTGTTAAGACTGTAGTGTTGCCAGTTACTCAGAAATCTTTGTGTCTTGTTGAGTTCTTATACTGAGTTATATGAAACAGGTTTGCAGGTGTTCTTGGTTCCAGTCCAGGTATTGTAGTGCTGGTTTGCAGCCATGATTTTTATTGTTTCTTCATATGATATACATTAAATATAACGTTTTATGAAAGTGATATCAGTATAAACTTTACATGAAAGGTTGATGTTTGAAGATAAAGGTTGCAAAAAGCAAAATTTGATCAAATCTCTATATAATCTTAGATTAAGTGGAACAGCGTGCACTACTTTGATTTACATGCGAAATCTGAAGCTAAAACTGCAGCAGATATACATATTTTTGTATATGTATTTAAAGAGTCATCTTTATGATATTCGACTGTAATGAATAATATTTGTTGTTCTGTGGCTGGGAGCAGCAGACTCGAGGAGCGCTCAGATTGATCTTCGTGCACAGCCCGAGGAGATCAGTATGAGACTGCAGATGCCACATCCAGCACTAATTAAAACGGTTAGTTGCTGAAAGCATCTTGAGCACAGTGTGTGAGGAGTCACTAAATGAATATTGCTTTCTCATTGTCACCTACATTATGCTCATGTTCAGAGACATTCATTTTCATCATATGCATGTTCCTAACACAAAGCTGTTGTGAAAGTAGACAACTATGCTGCCTCGTTTTGGACAAATTCAGTATCACATGTATCCTTTATGGAGAAAACAGTCCCAGAATGCATATTGCGTTCATGCGTATTCAAAAATCATACTGTAAGCTTAACAAAGCTGTTGAATGTATGCTGGTTTAGTTTGTTGTTTGATTTTTATGTGGAATTTTTTTATTTTTGGATTTTGTGCTTTCTTTTATAGTTGTTTAAGATTATTGTATAATTAATTGATTTGTTTTTTGGTTGTTTCACAGTATTGGATAAATAATGAATCAAAAAAATCATTCTTGTTTAGAGAATGATCACTTAAAAAGCCAAAAGAATAAATGATAACCTAACAAGGGCTTATACTGTAGCTCTTAAAGTGAATTCAGTCAATAATCAGCAATGTAATTTGATGTAAAAACACACAGTATTGGATAAATAATGAATCAAAAAAATCATCTTAAAAAAAACTTTAAGGTAACAATGAGCTTTACTTGAATTCTTATACTTGAGCTTGACTGGCTGAAGATGCTTTAACTAAAACCTATTCAATGTGATGAATAAATAAATGAATCCTAAATAAATCACTTCTTCCATAGCCAAAACCATTACTGACATAATGCCACTGAGAACGTTCTGAATATACTTTATTGTTTGAAGACAAGATTAATTTAAGATCCACAGTAATCTAATTCTCACTCTGACCAGAGGATTGTGTCAGTTGGCAAGTGCATGAATTCTTTCCCAGGGCAATATTAAACTCTGGCCCATTAGACATGCAGCTCAAAATGCATCAATAGCATATTATTTATACAGTAAAGTGAAAATTTTGTGCCTCAGACATACAGTATGTTGTCTATGGCTCTTTCAGTGTGCCTGCATTCATCAGCATGTCATGTTGGGAGCTGTTGCCCTATTCCCTGGAGAGTACATGAATATTTAGAAGCAGCCTGGGTTAAGGCTTTAAGGCAGTAATAAGGTCATTTCCCCAGCATGATACCACTCGCTTGTGTGTATATGTGTGTGTTTATCTGGTAATGATGTTGACTACTGTCTCTGACATGGTGTGCAAGTTTTTAAAAGCCATATGTACATACCAGGAATCCACAAAGTATCCTTGTAGTGTTTGGCAGAACGAGTGCTTTTTGTTTGGTGGCTGGAACAGAGCAGTAGGGGACCATCATTAGAATATTTGAAGGAGCGTGTAAGCTTCAATACAGGATTGAACGGCAGATGCTCAGCCTGGTGCTTGGATGAAATGGAGGGTAAAATATTAGATACCGAGTTTAAAAAGTGGATTAATTGGTGATTTGGTTAAAATTGAAGATAAAATTAAGATTAAAAAAACAAATACAAAAACTAAACAAAACAGGTATTCCAAGTAGCACTTGGTTCGGAATTTGATTTCAGGCAGTGTTATCATTGTCATTTTTGTTAATTAAAATGAGGCTAAAATAAAATAAGATATCAGATTAAACTTAAAAAACTTGTTGAAGTTTCTAAAACTCAAATCAATATAAATTAAGGATGTTTTAGAAATAAAAAAAAAATCTAAAACTAATAAAAATGACAAAAGCACATAAAATTACTACATATTAAATTAAAATATAAAAATAAAAGCTAATTCAAAATATTAATAAATGCTATAATAGTATAGTATAATAATATATTATTAAAAATAACACTAGTTTAATTAATTATTCAGTCTTCTGTTCAATCAACTATAGGCAAGATGGAGGGAAGTTATATGAATCTAAACAAATGCAACAAAAATTGCTAAATTTGTTATTCTAAGTGAGTCTGATTCATTACAGTCATTTATGATATGATGCATTATGTATTGATTTTCATAATGGTATGGCCAGTTGTTTAGCCCACCAGTCACAATAACAATAAACAGGAATACCTAGTGACCAGTCATGTGGTGACCTTCAGGGATAAAATCAGCCTTATTCAAAATGTGTTATCTAGTTTGTTCTTAAGATATATGCATTGACCAAATTCTTTAAAAAAAAAAAGAAAAGAAAAAAAAAAAACTTTACTAATGTCCATTAAATCTCAATCGAGGCCCCAGTAATTGCATGGTTCACTGTGCTCTATGGATGTCATAAATCAGCAGAGGACATTGTGTCCTATAGGGGTGATGGGATGTGACATGTCACGTCCCGTGGATCAATCCCATAGATCAATACCATCACTACTAAGATACAGATCTCAATTTCACCGGCTGCAAATAGCAAATTAAGAGAGGCAATTTGACGCCTCCCACTGTGCCTTAGCATTCCTGAATCCCCTTGTGGAATACTGACAAACTGCCAGTGTAACTCACATTGGTCGTTAGGCCGGCTCTGTGCGCTGCAATTCAGCAGAGCTGTGTTTCAGTTTGGGTCTTCAACGGATCATTAACGGCCTGCTGCATGGCAGAGTAATTTATTAAAAGCATTTCAAATTAGCTCTTTTTATCCCTTTTGGAAAGCTGAAAGATTATGGGGCACAAAAATGAGTTGAAAGGCTGGCTTGCCGAGAAGTTGTTCTAAAGAAACTCCCCTACATGATCCTGAACACTTTCAAGCCTTTGAAGCTGGCTGACATCACTGAGGCTGGTGCACACACTTCAATTTTTCAGCTTTTGTGAATTCATTTCTTTATTTAATCACTCAAGTATCTGTTTCTTTCTGTCAGATTCCATTTTGAGCATAGCAAGAAGTGGGAGACATTTTAAATGAATCAGCTGAACAGCGGGCTGTGACTGTGTGGGAGAGTGGTTGGTGCAAGGACAAAAGCTTGCAACAATGGAGCTGCAGTATTGATCCAGGCCAGTCTTTTCAATGACTTTGACTCATTGTATCACCTTGTTTATGTGAAGGGGATGTGTGGGGATGTGTTTGTTTGTTTGTCAGTGAGACAGCTAAGGTGGCAGTTGCATGACATGGCAGGGTTTGTTATGATGTGTAATTTTAAGGCTTGGAGCCATGATACTGTTTCCCTCCCATTTTAGATGATGTTCAGCCTCAAATGTGTAGTAGTAAAAATAGTTGTGAAAGTACTGTGGACCATGAAGTGAAAATGTGTGATTAAATCGAAATTAAAACTAAAAATACACTACCATTAAAAAAATAATATAATATAATAATTAATAAAATAATAATAATAGTAATAATAATAATAATGTATGTACTATTTTTTATTCAGCAAGGATGTTAAATTGATTAAAAGTGACAGCAAATATTTATCACAATGGATCCATTTCAAGTAAATGCTGTTTTTTTTCTGTTTGTCAGAATATCCTGAAAAAAAAATGCATTATGGTTTTCAAAAAAATCTGAAGCAGCACAACTGTTTTCAACATTGATAATAATAATAAATGTTTTTTTGAACACCAAATCAGCATGTTAGAATGATTTCTGAAGGATCATGTGACACTGATGAAAATTCAGCTTTGCCATCAATAAATTACATTTAATATATGCTAAAATAGGAAACCATTTAAATTGCAATATTATTTCACAACATTACTGCCTTTTTTATCAAATAAAAGCAATGTTTTTATGACCACTGAATTATTTACTTGTAATTTCAGTACAAAATAGTGACAAACAGTACAGATCATTGTGTCATTCCAGATGAGTCATTCTAAATCTCTCAAGGAAACAGCACCTGTCAGAAAAATGTGTAGACACTTTAAGGTCATGGAAGAACACCACATGCTCCCATCAGCAAAGTCTTCTGTGCATTGGGTATACTCATCATAATTAGAGCATTTCCTAACCAGCCCTTCTCATATCTCAATACATGGTTTAGATATCAGTATTTAGATGAATTGCAATAGTGCCAATAACACATCAATGGAAAAAAGGAAAGAAATTATTTTTCTGCCAAAAACTGGCTTGTCAAGCCAGCCAGAAGCTCACATTCTCACAACCTCTTGCTTTTTTGTCCCTCAGTGTTTCTAAATTAATCTCTCTCCGCATTTTACTAATCTGGTGCCACCAAATGTATTCTGCATCACTCAAGACATTCATTCGACCTCAATGAAAGCTTAGATCCCCCTCTGAAAGCAGCATTTCCTTCAAACCAATTGATGAATAATGAGTGAATGTGCTAATGTGTTGGTCTGCCGTTGCTTTTAATCCAGCTGTAAGAAAGATGAGAGGCAGAATCCAGTCAGTGACTCATCATCATTATCTACATAAACATGTTCTCAACATCATCTGTTAGAAAAATGAGTCCTCAGAAAGTAAAGATAGATAAGGAACGCATACTTTATGGATTGAAGTATGAAGGCAAAACTGTGCACAGGATTATGTAAAGTTATAGACAGCCAAGAAAAGGTTCATTAACAACTAAACTTCTCAGTTCATTTTCATATTAAGCTGTACAGAGCTTTTCAGTTTGTAGTCCCAACACATGCTCTTTAAGTCTAGCATTGCCAGTATGATGGACCCTGAACTTGAAGAAGAAGGAGCTGGATGCAACATTTTTTTAACAATATCAATCCACAAATCTGACTTGTGATGCAGCCTGGAATTATAGTGTTCATTCACTTAGGCCAGAGAAATGGTCCCTTGACTTATAGCCTGGTTTCTCCTAAAGTCTTTTTCAACACTGAACAGACTTGAGATGAATAACAACACTATTGACTTCTGTAGGGCTACTTATGAATTGAACTTGAATCATAACTGATAAACTTAACACAAAGTAATTGAACTGAACTGACTTGAGCCAAATAATGATGACACTATTGTTTTTTAGATATAGAATTTGAATTTGCGAAATATTTGAAGTTTGCAACGCTGATTCTCTTATTTTCCTGTGTGTTAATGTGAAGCTGCTTCGAATGTGAAGCTGCTTTTTATTTAAAGCACTACCCAGCTAATACACTCTAAAAATGATGGGTTGTTTCAACCCAACTTTGGGTCAAATATTGGCTAACTGAACCGTTTGGTTAAATTTTTAACCCAAAGGTTGGGTTAATCCACATTTAACCCAAAGTTGGGTGGAAACAACCCAGCATTTTTCTCAGAACTTTGTCTAATGTTTTAGCAAGGCTCTCTCAAAGTTATGAACAAATGTTCTTCCAGTAATGTTAACATAATGTTTGTTCAAAGTTATCTGGTGTTAATAATAATAATAATAATAATATTATAAAAATGTCAGCATAAATGTTATCTACTGTATATAAATGGAACATTTTTCTGAAATATTTTAGTGGGATATTCATCTAACAATTTTTTTAAATGTAACTACTTGTTTTAAAATGTTTAGAGAATATTCAAAAGTAATGTTCCCATAATGTTTGCAAAATGGTAAAATGAAATGTTCCCTTTATGTTTGCATAACGAAGGAAATACGTTTTTAAAACATTTGAAAAACTGACATTTTAAACACACAGGGAATGTTCAGAAATAACTCATTTTGAATGTTAATGTTAACATGAATGGTAACATAATTTTGTTTATAGGTGCCTTGACATGGGAGTTCATTTTTCCATTCATTATCACAAAATACACCTCTTACAGGATGATGCAAGACCTGACCATACAGCAAAGTGTGTTGTGAAAACGCTAGATAGAAAGAGAGCTCCGTAGATGATGGTTTGGACCAAGGGAATCAAAATCCTGCTCTTATCGCTGGTTTGAAGGCTGAGTTGTTTGTTCAAGCTCAGATGAGTTTTCTGTGCTGGGTTTCGGTGTGGACAGGGGGGACATCTGCAGATCCCCTATAGCCACTTACATGCTTACAGCTATTTCCAGAACTCTTCTAGGCTCTCTCCAGCAGTCCATTTGTTATTAGATTTGTTTATGAGTATAACATCCCTGAATCGGTGTGGTTATGAGGACAGAGGTCTAACTCAAGAGCATTCGAGGCATTTTCTCAGAGGAGGCAAGGGAGGCACTGCTTTCTCAATAAAACTTGGATTATAAAATAATTGACAGTACAAATAAATAAATAAAAATAAATTCTGTAACAAAACAAATATGAAATTTGAACTCAAATAGTGTAGGCAGTGTCTCCTTTGCCTCTCTTAAACTCATTGTGTTCATATAATTTTTGAAGCAATGTAAAAAATTATGTTAATATACAAAATATTATAAAATTGATTGTGTGCATTTACATAGGACTAACATAAAACATAGAGTGACGTAAATGTACAGGTTCTATTCTTCTGCAGAATATTTCCATGAGTCAGGGCTTTGAAGGGTTGGCTAAATGCTTAAGTAAATGTTCTAGAATATTAAATAGGTCCTAGTGGAGAAGGGCACGGAGAATCTGAATGTGCATCAGTGCATGATGTTTGCTTGCCAGCGGCTTGTCTGTTCCCCTCGGCTGGCCAGTCTTCAGCCCTTAGTTCTGGGAAGCTGACAGAGATTTATGTGGACTGGGGGCCAGGATACCACCTCATATGAATATTAAAAACAAGAGAAATCCCCACTGCCACATTCTCAGTGACGTCCAAATATATATATATATATATATATATATATATATATATATATATATATATATATATATATAAACACACACTAGTCAGTTCTGGGACATATTTTTATAGCATGACAGAAGGCACAAAAATAATTTATAATCCATGCACAGGTGTGAGCGGGAGCATTCCAAGAGTATGGCAGCCAAGAGATCAGACTGGCAGACTCATAGAAGGGCACAAACAAAAACACAACACACACACAAGCCTTATGCCATCTTTTAGTAAAAAATAAGTCCATCGGAACAAAGCTGTTACAGTAAATCCAATCAATACACATCTCCACTTCAGCATGAATGAAAGGAAGCACGCTGTTTCCTACAGTACAGGATATTGGTAGAGTCTGCTTAAATGCTTTCTCCTCCATTGTCCTCTTACATGCTGTGCAGGTGCGAGTGATATGACTGAGGCAGTCAAAGGACGAGGCTGAAGGTTAAGACAGAGTAAAGAGGCAGCACGAATTGACCATAATTAACAGACTCACGGAGACTCAGGCATCTGTGCTGTCCTCCACCAGATTCATTGAGGCATATCCACGCAAGAGCCTAAGATTAATGCAAACAGCCACCCTCGTTATAGAGGAGCACGTCTGTTAACTCTGCTAATTGTTATTAATAGCTGAGAAGAATGAGGAATGTGTTGAGATTGAATCAAAGGCTTCATGAGAACATTTTATCATTTTACTTCTCATGACAGCGGAATTTTCTCTGAACTGCTCATTTATTAGGAATTGTATATCATTGAAAGGTTCAGTCAGAATCTTTTTGTTTTTTGGTGAAAAAAATCTGGAATTCTGTGAATTACTTTAAACATGGTAAAAATCTCTTAAAGCTACACTGTAAAAAAAATCCTTTTGTTTTTACAGGAAAAAACTGGTTGCTGGAATAATTCTGTAAAAATACAGCAAAAATGTAAACAGTTACTAAACAGTCTTTTCACAGTTTAAAACTGTAATTTACAAACAAACAAATAAATAAATAAATCAGGGAATGTCAGTTTAAGTTTTTTTTTTTCCACTGTAAATTATAATGACTTGTTATTTTTCCACTTCCATGAACTGTACATTTAAAAGTATTCTACTGTAAAATTACATGAAATCTAAGATTTGTTACATTTGCAGTTTTTCAGTTTCAGTTTTTCAATGTATATAAAGAAGGAATTTACAGTTAAGCAATTAACAGGGTTTTACTGTAGCATTTTACAGTTAAAATTATACGTTTTTACAGTGTACAGCAGACTATGTAACTTTTGGCCCTCTAGTGGTTCTATCTTTATTGTAGGTTTATCAAAGTGTATCCAAAGTAAAGACAGTTTGTAAGCTAGATTATTTTTTCCCTCTCTTATTAATAACAATAAAAACAACAACAAAGTCCAGAGAACTACAAATTAGTCAAAAGACAAAATATTTAATGTAATAAACAAACACCAAAATCTGTGGAGCTCCATGTTTGCCTGGCTTTTGCTAAAAAAGTAATGGTATACATTTCTCACTGGCTTATTTCTGTGGATGTATTTGTTTTTTTGACTGAGTCTACATGCTTTGATTATTCCTGTATTTTAATATGCACCTCCTCATGAATCAGAGATCCCTAGTTTTTTGCTTCAGGTCACTGAATAATCCCATGCACCCACATGCATTTAATAAAGTCAGATAGCCAACTCTGCCCTTTCTCATTCCACTGGAACAATACGTGGCCAACTAGGTGGAGACTGACCATGATTGGATCACCCTCATTCACACTTGAATTAGGGAATACAGTATATCATATAAGAAAATCAGAGGCATCACTGTCTGTAAACAATGAATACAATTTTACTGCAATAAAACCGACGTTAATAAATGTATGTATATATGTGTATATCTTTAAAAAACTATTCAGCCAAAGGACAATACTGGGGGGTTTATGAACACAAAGTGCAGATTGTTTGGCAGAGAGAGTTGTTTTAGCTTCTGTCAGGTTAGCAGATATACAGTAGGACGTGCTATTGTATTGTGCTAAATGGGTTGGATTGTTGAGATCTCAGGGTTGGCACCTTGGTTTTAGCTGGTGGGAGGAAATTAATGTTCTGTGCAAACAATAGAGAGAGGCTAACACTGCGCTTTCCACCTGATGGTGTTGTTATTGCCTTTCTACATCCCTACTGGCAGGTTTTGAAATGGATTTTAAATTCAGACACTGAGAGCTGGGGAATCATCGCAGAGGACAACATCCTCTGATGTCTGCTCAGTACTCTCAGCATCATTTTTAGTTTACCCAGTGGACCAATTTATGCATCATATACAGGCATCTGTGTTATCTAACTAGAAAGGATCACAGTTTGCTCTCTTTTGCAAGGATCAGCTTTTATTTTCTTGCATTCCTCTCAGATGATGCTCATCTGTCTTTAACAACCTCAAGCTATGATTCACAGACGGCCGTAGTTGAAGATTGTTGACTGTTAGTTGATATGAAAATATACCCAATAATAAGGCAAGAAGAGCCCTATGGATTTTTATAATAGACTTTATAAAAAAAAAAAGAAAAACTTTTTCTGTTTCTGCTGGCAACAATGAAAATATTAGTTCAAGTAGTTGTGTATTGTTTCTGAATAAATCAGTGATTCTGAATAAATTGGTTGAATGGAATGACCCACCTATAAATACAGGCAACTGTTTCATTCCCGAATGAATCTGCATTTTCGAATGAATCGTTTGAATGAATGATTCACTGACTCACTTTTAAAGACAGTCACTTATAGTCGCCCCCTACTGGTTTATCTATGTTTAACCTGCAGAAAGGCTCAGTAAAAGCCACTGCACATAATATGCACACTGTAGTCTATAGCGCACCAACTCAAACAGTTTAATTTAAAAAAGCTGTCAATATTTATAAAAAGTAGGAAATTTAGTAGATAATATTTTTACATTTTGCAGTGATACAACATGTTGGCTTTATAATATGTTGTTTGGGATGGTCACGTTAACAAAATTTCATCAACATTTTATGTGTAAAAAAAGTCCATTTTACATGGTCAGGAGTGCAGAGATATATGAAGCACTGCACTCACAGAAGTCACTTTCGAACTAAGCAGCCCTGTGATGGTCAACAAGACGAATTTCTGTGACCAAACTGAACATGAGCAAAATCGTAGTAAAAAAAAAAAACAAAAGTAGTTTTTCTTTTTACAATGATTGTTTGATTTTTAAAATGTAATGCATCGTGAGTCTACTATAGTAGTGAATACAACTTTGATGTGCATCTGATTGACAGATAAACCACAGCAGCTGCTGTTGTACAAAAGGCCCGTGAGTCTTGGTGCAGTTCTGAAAACCAGTGTAAACAAACACCGAAGAAGAGTATCCCGAGAGAAAAGAAATGCTGAGTTCTTGTTATCTTTTTTATATGAAAACAGATATATTCTCATGTTCTTTATACAGAATATAATTTCTGTTCATTTCCCACTGAATTGACCTTATGCAAGGTTACTTCCTGGTTTTAGATAAGCCAGCTCAGTCATTTCCGGTCAACTGTCAAAGTCAGCTGCAGGGCGCATTTTGATGGGTTTCTCTACATGATCCATTCACAATTCAAAGAAAACTTTTGTTTGTCTAAGAGGACCAAATGTCCATGTATACTGTTTCGGGAATGACAAACACGAGTGTAAAAAAATTACACAAGTGAATCTTGTAAATTGTTCGCCACTCATTGCTATGATTGACAGCAAAACAACAATTGGAACAAAACATCTGATGAGCCGCTGTCAAAAACAGAGCTGTGCATTAAGTGATTCAGACTAAATTCAGAGTAACAAAACTACAGCAACAACACGTCTGCTGGCTGAATATATTTAGCAGATTTTACAGTTAAAGATAAAACTTTAAAAATGTAGTTATTAAATTAAATCTAAAAATATTTCAAAATATATAATGCATTATTTAATTGTTATACCATTAACAATTTATTTAATTTGTAGTTAAATAGTTAAGTATTTAAATAAATAACCCTTGTTGGTGTCTGGGCTTATTTATTTATTTATTTTTAAATGACATGTGACTTTGTGACTTCCTGTACTTGCTATACTTTATCCTTCAGTACAGTAAAAGTGTTAAATTTGTTATAATTTTATAATAATTCCAAAAGCAAGACATAAAAAAACTAGGGAGTTGAAATGGCAACTGAACTAATGAGTGATCGTCTGCAACCACCTACTGGTTATAATGCTAATGATATTTTCATCTTAAAAGTCTTCCATGCACCAGGAGACACATTTTGGTAATTTTTTCATATCATCTTAATAAAGTGATTTTTACTGCACAGCTGTAGAGTTGAGAAATAATAAAGGCTTTAATGTATTATAAGTGTCATTTACGAGATTGCATCGCTAGCTAGCTAACGTTCGCCTAAACGGTTACGATAGTTTGTAGTTGTCAGCATTTAAATTAAATGTACAGTATTACGTACTCTCATGGGATAACCAGGTTCGGCATATAAAATTATATGTTGTTAAAGAACATAACTGTAATTTATGTTAATGCTGCTAACATTATTTGCGGTGTTTAATTTGTTTGTCAGTTTCTGACAAGAACGAGTCAGGAGAGGTTTCTGAGAGGGTCTCAAGAGTCTCTACCTATATACCTCAACATCAAATGGGCTTCACCAGAAGTTTACAAGCTGGCTTATCTTAATGCAGAAGTTCTAAAGAACACTCCATGCATATGGTCACTTCCACAGATAATTATACGTAGATGCCTCATTATTGACTGTTACTATGGTATGGTCTGTTTGCTTTAAGTATAACAGGAAAGGAAGTTAAGTTTGTTTTGTTTTAATCATTTAAAAACACAAACCAACCCATTCTCCCCTGTGAAAGGTTATCCCGTTTCTTCTGGAATTTAAATTCCAGCGGTTTTTACAACCATTGGCTCTGCAGGATTGTAACATCTTGGAATATTCATTGATTATTATGGTGAATGATGTCAAGTTCACCGTTAAAGATGGCGGACAGATCTACATGCTTGGCACAGTCAAATGGGGAATCTACCTAGTGTATACATATCTATGGTCACTTCTGCACTCTGGTGTATTCTCTCATCATAAACAACAATGCAGATGCAGCCTACGTATGATGTAAGTAAGAGATTAATTTCACAGTGTGGACAGCTTCAGTGATTATAATGAGATTTTTTAAAACTCGGCTGGACAAGGGAGACCGGGATGGTTGTAATTCTTTTAAGCCATTGCGCTCAAAATGTGATTCAAACTAGTTAACAAGTATCTGCTATTAAATGGCTTAGCTGTTATCTTTGCAGCTCAAACAGAAAATGCATGGTTTCGTTTCAAACTGGAGGAGTGAAATGTTACAATTCGCCCCATAGTCCAGGTTAGTTGTAACATACCCTAGGGTGAGATGTAACATTATATCCGTCGGTGTTAAATGTAACATTTTACAATAAAGATTTTGACAAAAAAAAAAAGGGATTTTGAAAGCTTTTTATTCAGAACTGACTTTTTGGTGTGTATGTGTGTATGTGTTTAAGCATTACCATGGAGTTAGTTCACCCTTCGTATGCATCTGAGTGAGAGAGTTTTTCTCCAGGAGCACACTCCAAGTCCCGAGCAGTTATTGACCCACACGGTGACAAGATATTGACGTGCCATGCAAATGAGCACGCAAGATACTGCCCTGGGGTGCATTTCCCAAAAGCAACTATGGTCCTAAGTTCCATCATTACCATTAGAGTTCAGTGGAACTAACAACCATAGTTAGCTAACTATGCTTTTGGGAAATGCACTCCTGGACGGTTGCCCATGTTGCCCATGTCTAAATACTCCACTGGATGTGCAAATAAAGAAATAGGTGCAAACAGAATACTACACAGTGACGTTGGTTTTAATAAGCAGTTAGTTTATCACACGGAATGCTATTGCAGTAGTGAAACTGTGATGAGTCATGCATCTAGGAGACAACTTTTGATATGTCAAGATCATAAGAAAATAAAGTTATGTTGAGATCACAAGATAATTAAGTCGCGATCATGAAAAAACAAGAAAGAAAAATATTAATAATCCATGTTAATCATTTATATCCTCTAGGACTTCCGTACGAAACGAAATAGTTTGAAAAGAGCATTAAAAAAGCAGTAAGCAGATTATTAAAGTTTACAGATGTTACTTGCTATTTTTATATAGAACATGGGACAGCAATAAGCTTTATTGGATTCTTTATCCTGTTTTTAAGGATTATCTGGTACCTAAGAGGATGTATTAG
This sequence comes from Cyprinus carpio, assembly GCF_018340385.1. Lineage (NCBI taxonomy): Eukaryota > Metazoa > Chordata > Actinopteri > Cypriniformes > Cyprinidae > Cyprinus > Cyprinus carpio. The sequence goes on along the minus strand of NC_056591.1, from coordinate 19,562,929 downwards.
TAAGTCAAGAACAAAATCTTTGTGAATAGCTGCCAGATTAAAAACACCAGCACCTTGGCGACTGTTCTTCTCTTGGGTAACTATTAGGTTTTAAGATTTGTTGCCAGAATGCTAACTAGATGTGCCAGCAAAAGTAGATTGTACAAAGTTTTGAAAAAAACATATTCAAGCCAGACTACTCCAATATGAATCTGCTTGTTTGAGTGGCCAGGAAGCAAGGTGAAAAAGTCATCCAATCCTAGAAAGACAAGTCAGGTGAAATCCATTCTCAACTGGCCTTCTGGGTAATCTGTGCTGACAGGCTGGACATCTGAGAAAACCCGGCAAACTGACAGGCTGCCCATCCAGCACTGTGTGGGGAACAACCACAATCGTCAAAGCATATAATGTGCAAAGCTCTTGGCTAGAGGGCAGGGATATTTTCTAAGAGAGGAACACACAAAACTCTTAAGAGCAAAGATAAATGGTGTTACTTCATGAAAACAATTGTTTTCATAACAGAAAATACCCTTTACTGTAGTTTGAATTATACATCTCAGATTTTCAAGTCCCACGAGTCTCTTTGAAGCCGGAGCCAAAAATCATCACTTATCTGATGCCACAACATGCTGACCAGGGTCAGAGATGGGAGTCGAAAGGGTGGCAGAAAGCTCTTTGAGCGCCAAGACCTGCAGACATCTGATGACGTTCATTTCACGGCTATAAGTGGCAAAGTGTTAGATTGTTGGCAAAGGGAGCTGCATCCTTTACAAACTGTAATTACGGAGCATGTGGCAGTGATTTGGTCAGATAGCAGGTGGAGCAGGAGGGACAGCCTGTCACCGATCTGTCGGCCAGTCACTGCCACACAGGGCTTGGCTCCGGAAAACGCAGATAATAGTCGATTTACGAGTGGGAGGCAATGCTCCCTGAAGAGGAGACATGTGAGAGATGGGGGCATGGATCAGTCTGAGGTGAATGTTTTTCAAAGAGTCACTCTGGGGTGAGGATTCAAATGAGGAGATGTGAGAAATGCTCTGTGGGTAATTGACTGAAATAACCACATACTGTATGGATCATGAACCACATGACCGATGAAACTAATGATTATGGAGTGAAAAAATAAACAATGCCTCCAGTGGTATTAAAGCATACATGTGATGCATGCATAAGAAAGCACCTTTAACAGTTTAAAATAGTCTGTTTTATTTCATATACAAATTTCTTTACTGATATTTGGATGGGTGAACACGTACACAATAAGGATATAGAAAATGTTTGGTCATCATATGTGTACCTACATAAGGCATACAAAAGACAGCAGGCTACATGACAGCAGCAGAATATAGTACTGCTGGGGACTGGTATTATTGTCCCCTACACGGCAATGAAAATGATTTAGTGTGTCTACTGCTATTTTCATTATATATAGTGCTCATCCAAAGCATCACGTAGTCTTAAGGGGTTTACGCATCATGTAGTTACTCCGGACAGTTAAAACCTGACTGATCCAACAACATTGTTAGAGTAACAGCTGTAGAAAGTAGTAGTCAGAAACATTTATGAACTGTGTTTGGAGATTTTTTTTAAGAAGAAAAAATGAATTGGATAGATGATAGAGTAAGAGAAAACTCTTTTGATGAAAAGAGAGAAAACTCTTTTGATGATTCCTTAAATATCTTATTTCAGTATTGCTGACCTTGTCGTATAACAGTAATACAGTTAATATAATAACAATAATACAAAATGAGAAGGTGATAATTCGTAGATGATGAGCTGTGGTTTTAATTTCTTCCCTAAAATGAAAATCAAGTTTGATGCACTGTAATATATTGGAAGACTCGTACTGGGTATATAAATATGACTTTTTTCCCACCACAACCAATAACTGTATCTACAGTGCAAACTCATAACAACTTTGTGCAAAATTGTGGAAAAGTGGCTCTTGTTTTCTATAATAAAGCCTCGATATCAGCATATTTATGTAAATATAAAGTCCAAAACATCTCAACCAACTGACACCAACACATAAAAGCATTACACAAAGTTCTCTATGTACACAAGTAATTCAACAGATAGGCATTTCATATTAAAAATGCTTATTTTAGGAGTGCACAGATACACATAAAATATATCACAAAAGCTTTTCACACGTAATCAGACTCAGTGGCCTAGTGTGTGACTGGTAAAAATGAAACATTCTCTGATCAAGTTAGCCATAGTTTCTTTTCATTTGTTTTAACCTAACAAGAATTTTAAGCTACATATAGTGAGTGTAAAGGTTGGCAGGTTTTGTGCCTCAAAGTGGTAAAGGACATGTTGTGCTATGCCTGAGAGAATCTGTGCAAATGTTACTGTGAGCTTGTGAAAAGCGCGTCGCACCAGGTCCATGAGACATCTAGGGCGTTGAGTCAGATCTGTAAACGACACTGGTTTCTTCTGATTCTCTGGGAAGATGGGGTCAAGTCTTCTCTGTAGGTTCAGACACTGCAGTATGTTGAACTTGTGTCTAGCGGTGCTCTTGTTTCATCCAGATCTAGTTTAGAGCATTTGGAAAACAGTGTCTTATGAGCAGTGTTGAGAACTCTGTTATGAGGTCACCAAGGAGTAGATCATACTGGAAGACAGAACAAACAGGCATTACTAACACCATTCCAAACATCACTCCCTTGCCATGAGTTTATGCCTGTGGGTTCAGTCATTCTGTCGGATAACGGTTTTAATTAGTTCATTTCTTCCTAGCTAACAACAAACACAAAGATGCATTTTGTCCCTAAATTATCCAGCTGCAACCACAGCATTTGTCCTCAGCTGGTGAAGGCATGGAAATATAAGGCGAGTGGCTTCAAAGCAGCTGGCGCTATGGAAAATGACAGCTTCACCAGCTTGAGGATCACTCCGGGCAGGTTGTGTATGATATGGTTTGTATTTATTTAGAATGCACTGCCATATGTTGATGCGTGTTGAATTTCTGTGCTGAATTCACACTAGGGGCCATGGATGCCATGCCAGAATGCTGTCCACAGGCATTAATACATAATAAGGGGTTGCCCTGATAAAAACTGCATAAGCAGTCCTTGGCTCACTCTGTCTTATTATCTTCAGTGTGTGGGGGTTGGAAAAGTAGTGGTGTGGATCCTTTTATATTCCTAATCTTTTCAAAAAGAAAGCAGATGTATTTATGCTCTTTGAAATTATATCACTGCGGCATATAAAGCATAAATGTTTAACTTCATCAAAAAATGTTTTTGAATGTTGAGTATCATGATTATATTTAGTGCACACAGCTAAAGGCTGGTCTCAAATCTAAAGATGTTTTTACTGGAGAACTGCTGTATTATTAAGGACTGTGGCTTATCTGTGTCCTAAAAACATGTTTTTAGTGTTCGTGTTGAAAGTGGAAGATCAATGAAAAATGTATTTCAGCTATGATCCTAGATATGATCCTGATGGAGCCTAAGGCGAACAATGTTCCTCATGCATTTGCAATCTTTGTGAGAAATAGTGTGATGTTTGCCCAAATCTCTCTTCCACTTCTATCAGAGTGGCAAACTCCTTTCTTGAGTCATTAGGTTTGAATGGTGTTTAGAAAAAAGGAACAGCAAACCTACTATTGTAATTGGATGGATGATGGCCTGGTGTGCTGATATTGAATTTGCAATTGATTTGTAAGATTGATTAGTAAGAGGGAGAACAACATTGTGGTTATTACAAAGGGTTAGAGTACAAACTACGTTTGTAGATCAAGCCACAGGGTTTAAACTAGGCAAGGCAGGCAAATGAAAGCATTCATCAAGTCAGATGTTATATAAGAATTTATAAGAAGTGTCAGTCTAATTAAGAAGTTTAGTTTTACTGAATGGTCCAAGTTAAACATAATGTTGATTACTACATACAGTAAAATAATTAAAAGTCATCCATTAGTAAAAAAAAAAAACATGTGACAGCATCCAGAAAATTTAAGGGGGAAGTGTGAAGCTCATATTTTCAAGCACTATAAAAATTCTTCCGTAAAAACCTGTGTATAATTTAAGCATTATTGTCTAAATCATCATTTTGTTGAGAATAATGTTCTAGACAGATAAACTTGTAGTTATTTGTCACAAAGATAATTCCTGTTAACAGTTAACAAACAGTTGGTAACCATTGAATACAATTGTATGGAAAAAATACCATAGAAGTCTACATGGCTTCGTCAACTGTTTGGTTATCCACATTCTTCAAAATATCTTCTTTTGTGTTTCAAATTATCTTCTTTTGGTTGAACTATCCCTTTAAGTTTAAATTGTACTGAACCCTGAACATGCCTTTAAGAAAGTAGCAATAATAAGCAAGCAATTATAAGAGGAAGGGTCAAAGGTCAAAGTTACAGAGAACATTGGTGAAGACCCTTGCAATATGCTATGAAGGGAAGTAAGACTGTGAATGTTTCACAATACATGGCACAATTAAAGGCCAGGCGAAGTTTAAGGTGTGCAGGATGGTCAAAATCAAAAAATGGCATGACCACTGAGAACTCACAACCATCACTCCTCAAAGAGCTGAACAAAAAGGCTGTATTTGTCCTTGAATTTTAATTCCAGAAGCAAATAGCCTTTAATAATGCAGAACATGGCTGATGCACAACAATCGGCTTTGATCTGACAAAAGGTCATCAGGCCTTTTCGCTCAAAGGGTGAATATGTGTGTTTTTAATATGTGTATATTAACATTTAATGTGACGTTATATAGTGTGGAGCTTAAAAGGAAATTCAGGAATTCTACCCAAAGGCGAGTTGTTGGCGCCATCCAAGTGCGCAGAGTCCTTGTCAGTTCAAATGCTTGTTTAAGTATACATCTCTGCTATGCTATAGGCTTAAGGCAGCTTATACTATAGCAAGGGCACACAGTAAAAAGCATATTTGGCTGTAAAGATGTAAAAATCAGTGAACGCGTTACACAAAATCTCATTAGTAGGCAATTGAGTTACTCTCTCAATCTCTACTTACCAGTAGAGATAATAGAAGAATGAAAGGACGAAGAAGGACATCTTGCACCAGGCTTCTTTTTGGCAGAATTTAAGTGTGTCGCCATTCATGACTGACGCTGGATCGTAGAGAAGCTCCTTAGTGTCTGTGGGGCTGTGAAAGTACCTGCCGAATATGGGAAAAAACACGAACCGGGTAGCGCTTCTTGAAACATTATGTGCACCTTTGTTTTAGATTCTTGTTTCATTCCATTTAATTGACTTTATTATTAATTTAATTTAATTTTATCTAATCCAAAGTGTAGATGGTCTAAGCCTCTTTATTCTAAATATTTCTGTCAATCTAGGCAGTCCTTGGAGATGGATGACTTAAATATAGTCTGTAATTGTAAGACAAGGAAAAACGTCACCCCCGGTGCAATAATTCTATTAGGGAAATCGAAAACAAGGAGTGGGGGCTTTAAGCGCATTAGGAGGAAAAACGTGAAAGAATTAGAGCAAAACAGAGGGAAGAACAGAGTGGATCTGTGGAAAGAAAGGTAGATTTATTGCAAGAAAAGCAATAAATCTGGTAAGAAAAAATATTGATAGTGAGTTCAAGCAGCTTATCAAACATTACTTCATAATAATCAAAATCCACCATTACTATTGTACTGATTAAGTTCAGTGTTTTATCATTCTGCAAAGAAAAACAGAAGCACAGCAGAACTATCTCTCATATTCTGAGGATGGTGGCAGTAATTGACAACAGCTCTGAACATTCAGTTACAAACCCTGAAGAAAGATTTAGAGCTCCACTGCAAAATGACTGAAACTCATTTTATCCCAGTTATGATTTCCCTAGTTGTTTCATTGTGTGATGAAACATTCAGTCTGCTATAAATCATCTAGAAAGATTAAAAAGACACTGTGGCAAGGATCTTTAATATAGGAAAATTAGGAATGGGATTGATCTGAACATTGATAAAAGTGATGCTGCATCAAGAAGATCAATCCTCACATAAAAACACTGATTCACATGAAAATAATAAATTAATAATTATTAATTTTTATTATTTATTTTGAAGGAAAATTAATATTAAGTTTCCAGTTAATATAAAATCAAGGGCTATAGCAGGGACTGGTTTGATTTCTCAGGACACATGCTTTAGTGAAATCTGACAGGTAGTAGGCACAGCTTGTTTAAGAGGAATAAAGGCTGGTTCAGGTGCTCACCTCCAAGTGTTGTAGAAGAGCAGAGGGATATTCAGGCCTACAGTAAGCCACTCCTGGGCACACAGGAACATGATACAGAAGAGCCCATGGATAGAGTACTCTGGAAGCACCAACTAAAGAGAACACAGATAAATAACTAAGGGTACAGCTGGGCAGAAGACAGTGCTCTGATTTAGGTCTGATTCTTGCAAGCAGATCTATGGATTTGTCTTTGATTCAGCCTTAAAGGGACAGCTCCTCCAAAAATGAAATTCTGTCATTATTTACTCACCCTCATGTCATTCCAAACTAATTTATTTGTTCTTGTTTTTCTTCAACTTTGTTTTTAAGAGTGACTAGGATATTTGGCCTTGATTAAATTATAGAGAATTGGCAGAATATTCTGAAAAGCCCTAAGTCAGGGAAGCACCATAATTAATTTTTGACAGAAATGAAAATGAAGCTGTGAGGGATGGAAGTAGAGTGCATTCAATGGATTGTACTGTTAACAACATACCAATAATCCAGCTGATGAAATGTATTTTTGAAAAACATTTCAGTAGACAAAAACTCCTTAAAACAGTTTTGAAAATTCTGAGTTAGTGAAAATTGTGATCCTGTACCTTTATATTGTGTTTGTGTTTGTATTGTATGTTGTTTTGTATTTCACAGCCTCATTTTCATCCACGTTTAATTCAATATGGCTAATCTAATCCAAATAAAGGTCTGTTGTCATTTTGTGTGAACTATCCCTTTAAGAAAGGACTGTATTTCATTCACATTTGTTGCTCTGGAGAAATTGTAAAACATGCATTGGATTTCTCATCGAAAAAGTACTTGAAATAAAAGAAATCAATAAAATATCTTATGTGATCACTGGAATTACCATTGTGAATTTTAGGACATGGTTTCTAGGTTATGTTAGTTCACCTTCAGCTGAGGAAGAACAGGACAATTTTTGGCAGCACTGCTGTGCCAGTTTGCTGTAAATGGACAAGAAAGGGGACTCTTAGGGCAGTTACTTTGGGCAGTACTTGAGTATGTCTGATACCCAAACTACTTAAGATGTGTTTCCCATTCACAGTGGGATTTCTTTGTAACAAAATCCCAGCACTGACAAATGAATAAAAACACAATAGCCTCAGTTAACATCAAATAAACCTCGGACTGTATAGCAATGAAAAAGTACAGTATATGTATTTTTGCAGTATCTAGGACTTAAGGCCAATGTATACCTGACACAGACTAAGGGCTGACTTCTGTGAATCATTTGTCATTTAAGCATCCTAAGGCACAAAACTTTCCTGTGGAGTCCTTTCACAGCAGGCTAAAGGAAATGTGGTTCAGGACAACCTTTACGTAAAAGTGCTCATTAAAGTTTGACCTTTCCTAGCTATTTAACCGGCGCAAAATAGCCCAAAGTATTCCATCACCAATACAAAAATACCCTGGACATAAAAGGAAAATTTTAAATGCTTTAGAAAAAAATTTATTGTCCTGAGTAATTCCTATCTGTGTGTCACATTCTTATCTTCATAACAAGATACATATTATACATAAATTAAAAAAATGTACAGAAATGAAAGACTTATAGATTCTAGCTATTACTCAAACATGGGAGACTGAGAGTTTGTTGTTAGCATGTTGCTATGCTAATCAGTATTCTAATTAGTATAATCAGTTTCAATCTTGAACAATCCTCTCACCTTGTCATTTTAGTTTATTGATTTCCCACTGAGCTTACTGCAGTGCATTCTGGGATCTGCATTAGTTATATTTGTAAAGCTGCTTCAAATGTAGCTTTTACTTATCTTATAAGGCAGCATAATAAAGTTGCCCACCTTTTGAAACAGCTTTTTTGCTCCTATGATGCCTTCAAATTCTGCCACAGTATAGATTTTGGAACAGAAAAAACTGAGGGCAGTGATGAATGCTGCATAATCAAGTATATATGGACTGGCAGCTGGGCTAGGAAGGGCCCATCTGGAAGATCAGTCTTTATCTGTTAGACTTCAGGGCTTCTGAACATCTGACTAACTTTAGGCACAATATTTTGTCCTTCATTTCAATGGCACACATAAACAAAAACAGCAATTTTGGGGTGATTTTATGCATGACGTTTATGTGAAAATAACCTTTAATCATCAGGCCAGCTGCAACATGTAAGCCAGCATTAAATATAAAACTGCATAAATAAAGCCATATTCTGTAATCAATTTGAATACAAAGTAAAGAAATTGCTATCTGTAATATTGCAGATGTCTTGTTAAAAATAAGATTAGAAATATATTGTATATAAACAATTCCTGCATTTTGCTGATTCTGTACACTTGAAGCCACTGATGCACATATTTAACCATTCAGAAGGAGCTAGTTTCTCCTAAATTGCTGCTGTAGCTATATGTTAATTATGAAGCTGTGGTCGAGGACCACTCAACCAAAGTCCAGACGCTTTGAGTGCTTTAAGTGTAAGTTTTAAAGTTGCCTTCCTATGGAAATCACAAGAGCCTGTTCAGTGTCATGCCACCTAATGAGAGGTCTGCTGTGGCTGAGTGCTTTTGACTGTGAAATATCTTTAACATTCTCCCTTCCTCATTCCCTCTGTAACCCTCTGTTCCTCTCAAACTCTCACCAGCCTGCCACTGCAGGTCTCTCCAATTAACACTATACTTACTCACCACTAATTACATGTCCCACCATTAGTGCAGAATGGAACGAGCACCAGACCTGTAGATATCGCTTTAATGAGGCAGTGTGTCTGGACAAGAATGGAGATTAAAAGGGAGTGATAACATTGATAACATTACTTTTTTTGTGGTAGAGAACTGACCACAAATATATAGAGGGTTGACATACAGTAACTATAAATAAATTCATACATGTTCAGGAACCATTCGCTTTCACATTCACTTATTACAATGACAAATCTAGCTGCACCCTCAGATTAGCAGCAGCAAAATGTTCAGCCTTAGCAGATCAGAAGAGCCACTAGTCTCCAATTACTGTCTTTCCCTTTCAATAGCAGCCAATAATTAACTGCAGCATAGAATTATACATATTTTCTCTTTAAAGAACACCTATCCACATGACACTGGATAGCATAGGAACTGGCTCTCCATTTAAATATTCAGACTGTGATTATAACCATTTTGAATATTGTATGGCTGTGTATGCCACAGCAGATCCATTCTTAGAGGCTTTAAAAAATTCTTTGTTTTTAGAATAAATCACTATAATTTTAAATAGCAGATTAATAATAAACATACATTTTTCATAAATATTTTTGTAGTACACTGAAAATCTGTGTAGAAACCACTTTCCCTCAAATTGCTAGTAAATTTCTCACATTTTTAATTAAATGTGAAATTTTGAAATAGAAAGACTTATATTGTTTTTTTTTTGTGTTTTTTGTTTTATTTACAACTTTGAATATATATATATATATATATATATATATATATATATATATATATATATATATATATATATATATATTTACACTGTAGTACATCATGCTGTTTTTACAAACCTGCAATATCTGCCATTTCTGTCAGAATAAAACAATACATAATAATATAAATTTATTGACTAATAAATAATAAACTTATGAAAAGTATTCAAATTGTCATAGTATTGAATGTGAAAGAGAATGATTATTACTTAACATGCAGTGTTAGTCAAAAGTTTATTTTTTATTTTTTATTTTTTATTTTAATTTATTTATTTATTTATTTAACCTTTATTTAACCAGATGATCTCATTGAGATTTAAAACCTCTTTTTCAAGAGAGACATATTAACAGCGCATAAATACAAATATAATCACCAAGCATATGCACAACAACAAGAGACATTTAAACAATATCCTCAAATACATAAACAAACAACATCAACATCAAACTACTTAAAAGTACAATTTATACCAACCATAGGATTTGGTTATTTTAAAAACAGTGACAACAATTTATGGCATCTATTTCCAAAACTTTCATGCGTTGTTTAAATTCACCAAAAGAAATCAGAGTTCGCAATTGCAATTCAGACTGTAATGTGTTCCAGGCGGACAGGGCTGCATAACTAAAAGCCTTCTTACCAAGCTCCGTACGAACTGTAGGTACAGATAACAAGTACAAATTACCAGAGCGTAAATTATAAGAACTAACATTACGTGACATATAGGAGCAAAGATAAGATGGAAGCATATCCAGCATAGACTTATAAATAAAAATAAGCCAATGTATATGCCTCCTCACTGACAATGAGGGCCAAAGTACAATGATGTACTGATGCCTTACATCCAGTCACAAATCTTAATGCATTATGGTAGACAGTATCCAACAAAGACGAACATTTATCAGGCGCATTTCTATAAAGCAAATCACCGTAATCGAGTGCAGTGAGAAAGGTGGCAGCAACCAATCTCCTCCTAGTTTTCCAAGAAAAACAGGCTTTGTTTCTAAAATAAAATCCTATTTTTAATTTGAGCTTTTGTACCAATTTATTAATATGCAACTTAAAAGAAAGCTGATTGTCAATTAATATACCCAAATATTTATACAATTTGACTAGTTCGATCTGCTCACCATGTATAGTAAAAATACTTGGAAAAGACTTCTTAGATTTTGAGTAAAGCATAATCTTAGTTTTCTCAACATTCAAAACTAGTTTAAGCTGATACAGTTGTATCTGAACAAGGTTAAAAGCAGATTGTAAATAAGAAAAAGCTTGGTGTAAAGTCGCAGCCTCACAATAAATAACAGTATCGTCAGCATAAAAATGGAAATGAGCCTGAGAAATGCCGTCACCCAAGTTTATTAATATAAATAGTAAATAAAATTGGACCCAAGACTGATTCTTGCAGTACACCACAAGATACACTCAGAGTTTCTGATTTGGAATTGTCAAAATAAACACACTGAGTTCTATCTGCCAAGTAGTTAGTAAACCAATCAACAGTACGGTCAGAAAAACCAATATTTTGTAGCTTTTCCAGCAAAGTGCAATGATCCACTGTATCAAATGCTTTGGCTAAATCTATAAAAAGAGCTACACAAATGTTCTTGCAGTCCATTGCCTCAATAATGTCATTTATGACCTTCATTGCAGCAGAAATAGTACTATGCTGCCTTCGAAACCCAGACTGTACTTCAGACAAAATATGATTGGAAACCAAATAGTCTTTTAACTGATCAACAACCAATGTTTCTAACACTTTAGCTAAAATCTGTAATTTGGAAATTGGTCTATAATTATCCCAACACGAGGAATCTCCTCCCTTTAAAAGAGGGAGTACATATGCCGATTTCCAAATTCTTGGTATCTCATTGTTGACTAGGGTTTGATTAAAAATAATTACAATTGGTTCAGCAATAAAATCAGCAGCTATTCGCAAAAAATAAGGCTCTAAAGTATCAGGGCCAGGAGATTTACTAGGGTCCAAAGCAATAAGAGCTGAAGATATCTATGATCAACAAATATCTCCTTAAGGTTTTTATGTTATAATGTGTATTTGTTTTGTAGTATTATTTTTTGATTTTTCTGTGCAGTAAGAAATTTATTTATGTTAACAACAATCACATGCTCAAAAAAAAATATATAGACAAACGTAAGTCAACACTGAGTAGGATAGAGTGATGTCAAGCTGGAAGGGCTACACTAATTGAAAGTTATAGTGGAAGATTGTGATTTTTAGGGCCAGAGTTAATTATACCACAGAGCAGCAGCAGCAGCATCACTGCCACACCTCTGCTGAGAGCACATTGTCTTTGAGGCTGGTGACAGTCTAATAGGCCCCTGCTGCCCCCTACACACCCATGGCTCAGACCTAACAAGATGCATACAGAGACAAGATACTGTCTGATTACCAGCCAGATGTTGCTATTTTTAAAAGCCATAAAGGAGATTGCTCTTTTCTCCAACAGTGAGAGGCTGGTTTTCTTTCTGAAAGAGTTTAGCATATACATCAGGAGCTGATAAATTCTCAAGCAAGTTTCCATTTTTCATTGTACACGACCAGTCTAGGCAGCTCATGCAAATTCATGTGCGGGCTACGCCTTGGCAGCAGTAGTTTAGTCTCTGCACTGAACTGTTTGATGACGGCTGGGATGCTTTTGGCTGGGTAAGAGAATCAGAACAGTACAACAAAGCCCCCTCACCGTGCTCTGACTTGAGCCCTTTGAAATCAAATGGAGCTTTTCTCCAGGCAGAGGCAGGATTTCTTAGTGCGCCCCCAAGTATATCAGTGTAGGGTGTGAAAAAGAAAAATCACATTCTCTGCTCTAATGAGATAAGGATTGCTTGGAAAAGTCATAAGAGGAAGAGACTATATATGTTTGGGGTGAAACACAGCAGTCTACAAATATGAAATGAGGTTTGTTCTGACTTTTGCTTTGAAAAAGTGCATCTGAATCTCTTAACAAGGGCTGTGTTGTCACCATAATAGAAATATTTTTTTTTTCTATATATGTGTGTTTAAGAATACACATATATAGAGTATTTGAAGTATTTATGAATACACACTACACACACTACTTGAAGCCTTTATAATACATGGCATTAATTATGCCTTGTAATGCACTTTGTAATGTAATGTAATGCATACATGACAAACAATGAATATGCAAATATTAAAATGTATTTTAACTTTATGTATTTTAAAAGTATTTCTGAAAAGATATAATGCATTACAATGACAATTATGAATACCTTCCTGATGCATTATACATAAAGGCTTAAAGTAAAGTGTTACCATATCTTTATAGCAGGTTTAGAAAAAAATGAGGGTGCGTAAATGATGAAAGAATTTTCATTTTTGAATGAACCCTGTAAGCATGATATTAAAAGAAAAACATGTTTCCAAAATTAAATAATTGGCATTTATATTGTCATTGTACTAAAGGTAAAACAAATGATTACATTAATATCTGGAATATATTTATTTTGTATCAAGCTGTATCTGTTTTTTTTTCCTGCCCACTATTAGATATCTAAAATCTAAAAAGAAATCAATCTAAATTTTATATTTTATATATATATATATATAGTACACACACACACATTTTAATATAATCACATAGAATAGGGTGAAGTTGGGTAAGCTGTGAGCAGTATGTCCTCTTGTTCTCTACATTGTAAAAATGAAAGTTTGGGCTACCAGTTTTATAAAAAATTATAATTTTGCAGTTCCTTTTGGTGCATATACATTGTTTAGCTATTACAAGGGTTTCATTGTTGTCTTCTGAGAAGATCCAACATCACAGATCTCAGACCCTGAGTTCAAATAGTCTTATCAGATGTTTTATGCTTTATGTTTTATGTCATTTATTGAATTATGTGCATCAGCATGTACCCACAGCATCAAGATAGTTTCCAAAGAGATATGCATATCATAAAGGTCTTTTATGAATGACCCTGTGCCTTTCAGTTCCACCTTGTCATTTGCATTTAACGCAAATTCTGTGCAAATGACTTTGGTGATGAATGTAAGTGTGAAGTGGAATGATGAGAGGACAGAAACGTTTGTACTGCAACATCAAAAAGTAGCTTCTCATTTGAAGAACAAACACACAGCGTTGGCAACCATAGGGGATTACGCCGCACTCCCCCAGCGGACGCCTCTGATTGGCTGCTGAAATATTGACCTTGACCTTCAGAGTTAGAGGGAAAAGCTTAGTTTAAGAGAAAGACAGGGTCAAAACAATGATGGTAAACTGCAGGGACAGAACTTCACAGCAAAATGAAACTATTTTTATTCATAGAAACAAAGACACAGAGAAGAACTGTTGAATTATGTGGTGATCATATCATTTATGTGTATTCAGAGCCATATTTTTGGGGGGCACAAACACAAGGTAGCTTTATTTTTATTTTTTAAGAAACTATTTTTACTTAGGGTAACAACCTATGTTCAGCAGTTTAACAAATAATGTTTTTAATAAATAAAACTATTTATTTTTTACTATCATTCAAAAAAATTTTATTTAGGAAAATGACAGTAGAGACATTTATCATGTTACAAAAGATTTCTATTTAAAATAAATGCTAAACTTTCTATTCATCAAAAGAAACCCGAAAAAAAAAGTTTCACAGCTTTTTACAAAAATATTAGGCAGCAATATTTACAACATTGCTAATTATAAGAAATGTTTCTTGAACACCAAATAACAATGTTACAATGATTTCTGAAGGACTGAACACGGGAGTAATGGCTGCTGAAAATTCATCTTTGCCATCAAAGGAAAAAATTATATGAATAAATATATATTAAAATAAAAACAGTTAATTTATTATTATGATTATATTTGACAAGATTACTGTTACTGTATTTAAAGTGTACTGTATTTTTAATCAATAAATGCAGCCTTGGTGAGCATAAGAGGCTTATTTAAAAAACAAAATCTTACTGCCCCCTAACTGTGTGTGTGTGTGTGTGTGTGTGTGTGTGTGTGTGCGTTACAAACAAATACACTCGATATGAAAATGTATACATTTCTAGTGTGAGGTATCTGAATTATGGATCCTAAAAGGATGTGCTAGCAGTTGTCTAAAAATATGCTGGCACTTTGCAAGGAAGCTCCGCGTGACTCAGTATAATATTATCTGACTGATCTGAAGTCAGTCAAACAAACCGCCATTCCTTTCTTGTTATCTCATCACGTTTTGTTGAATACACACATACGTCAAAAACTGCCTAATAAAAATGAGAAGACATTCATGTTTGTTTGTCTAGTAGGGGAAAATAAATGCTCTCATGCTACCTTTTGTCACTCTAGCGCTGAATACCAGTGAGCATAACTGAATGTCTCATTCTGGAAAGATGCACAATCCACAGATTCACTCAGCAATAAAATTGTCTCACTTACAAAAAACTCTGCTAAGTATATGTTTATTCTCCCATGCACAAATATATTAAACTCTCTTATTTGCTGAGTAAAGACATGCCATCTGTTATGCCTACCTGTTCAGAATGAAAATTCACTTTTGTTTGTTTACTCTCTGGCTTGATTCTCACAAATTATCACTGTGCTCATGTCAGTCAAAGCAAAGACACTGTGGCCCATTGGGAAGTGATAAGAGCCTTATGCTAATAATAACAACCAAGATAATTAATAATGATTATAAATGACAAATCACATGCCCTGTGTACATAAAGACCCCAACCGAGAAACAAAGAGGGAGGGGGGAAAACAGAGCTAGCTTTAAAACCATTCAGTGACTTTAAACGTTATGTAGCTTGTAGATTGTCAATTTAAAGTTTTAAGCTGTTTAATATTTGATGTGTGTTTTTTATGTTACAGGCAATTCAGCTCAAGCGCATATGAAGCACCTTGTGAACACTGTTTGGATAAGTGTTTTTGTCAGACAGTGTTTTCTTTTACATTTGCAGTCAGGTGAAACTGAGTGACAGCAGAAACCTTTTCTGCTAGGTGCACATGCACACAGAGCAGCTGGAACTATATAGAGAGCCTCATGCGATCAGACATATTACTCATGAATGCGTTCTGCTGATGTAGGCACAATATATATATGGAACATAACAGGTTCTGGCCCCCTGTAACAGTGCTTGGATTGAAATGTTCAAACACCCACAATGCGTTCAGTTTCACATTATAAAGGTGTGGGAAACACTTTATAATACCTTTGATTAATAAGTCATCATTTGCAAACTGAGACCACAAGTGAAAATGCTTCTTTTTCTATAAAAAAACAAAAAAAACAAAAATACAATAATAAACTGAAACTCAAATAGTTTCAGCATAATGTTAGCAAAAATGCTAAAGCTGACTGCATATGTTTGTGTAAAAACTGATGATCGTCCAAATAATAATAATAAAAAAAAAACTTTACAGGTTTAAACGTTACATACCTTTCTCAGCAGACAGCAGATCCTCTCAATATTTCGCAGTCTTTCACGCTGTTAAGAGAAATAAATATCTGTTAAATTTCCCATAACACCTAAAATGCCAGTCTCAAGGAAAAAACTAGTATGAAGGCCACAGTCTTCAGCTACTAAAAGGTTGATATGATGCATCAAAAAAAGCAGGAGTAGGGGGAGTAGATTTTAATTAGGCTTAAAAGTGTATATGCATCCATAGGTGTTTGTGGAACAGTGGTTATAGCTTTGACATGCACTGCTGGTGCTAAGGCTCTTGTCTTCCCCAGCTCCTGGCCCGTGTTCCCTTGCAGGATCAGAGCACTATACACTGGCAAGAACATCAAGGGACTTGCATTTAGAACAACAACTGCCAAGAGGTGGAAAAAACAGCAGGGAGGTTGTTGAATGGCATGTAAAACAGGGATAATGTACATTTTGGGGGGCAGGAAAAGAAGCGGTACTCACAAGGGACAATGTATTTTTGTATATATAGTCCTAGATATAGTATAGTCCATGTTTTAATCACATGTGTGCAGTAGATTAAATCTAATTCAACAGAGATTTGAATGCAAATTCTGATAAGTCAAATCAGGTTTGAGGTTTTATTTTTTTTATTTTTTTTTTTTTGCATCCTGAATTTACTTTCTCTGCATGCAATTTTTTTAATCATATATGCACTATGGAATAATTTTACATATTCGAGGCACAAAAAGCAGCATAACTCAATAGGAGGCATGTATAGATATATGTTAAAGCACAAATAAATCTTACATGAGTAACACAGAAGAAATATGGCTGCCCTATATGGCTGCCTAACAGTTCATACAGTTCAACAGCACTGTACATATGAGCACTTGGCAGGGGGAGTGATGCTGTTTTCTAACATGCATAAGTCTAAACATACATATTTGACTGCTATTTTTAAAATACACATTAACTTCATTCAACTCAATACATTATTTACACTACTAGCCTGCACATGTAAATAATTAAATCATTTGTGCTGTTATTCACTAATCCACAGAACCACCCATAGTGACAACTACAAGACTCCTACTCAGCAAGAATACTCTACCAGAAATGGCCTTGTTAGTCAGTTTAACTGAATTTAAGTCAGTTTGTTTAATATAATAAAATATTTCATTTGTAATATAATAATTATTTTATTGGATTACATAATAATATATTATACATTTGATTAATATATTTAAACAAACAGTTTTTACTACAATTATCTTGCAGTATATTTATCAAAGATACAAATAATTCCACTAGCAAAAAGGCGGCATTATGATTGTTTTCTGAACTTGTGAAATATAATTGATATGCATCTATTTTCCCAAAGTTTCCTCAGTGTATTTTTAACAGTTTTTTAAAGGCTTTGATTGACAACCTCCCACTCTCTTGTTCTCGCACACAGCTGTGTTTCAGAGATTACACCTAACATCTAAGAAAGTTACACTCAACTCCCTCACTATTTTTGGGCCACACTTCATTTTAGTTCACCCAAATTTACTCAAGAAATTTTTTCACACCATACTCAACCTCCTCAACAGCAGCATGCAAAAATATTCCACTGGCAGCCACAGTGACTGGAGATAACTGCAGCCATATCAGCACTTTTAATTAGCAGGCAATTAGACTCAGCTCCCTTTGAAATATTCGTCAGCACAAATTCTGCTTGACAAGTGCTGGCATACAATGTAAACAATATATTAAATATAGGACAAAGAGACAATACAGCAGCCAGAATATTATGTTCTTGAGCTATGGAGTCTGCAACATATAAATGGGTAGTCCTTGACAGAAATATTAACGCAAAAACAAACAGCTAAACTGAGCATATCATCTCTGTAGAGCAAATAATATTCAGCATATCATCTAACGATGGCATGAAAAGAGCATCAACAGATCTGATCAAAAGCTAAACCTCTGAACAAGCTCACTATTTTGGTCACTTTAGACACTTGTCAAAATAGGCAGATGCCAACATGAATATGCTGTTTGGCATCCCCTCATATCATGAACAAAGAATATAATGTAAAAAAATAAAATAAAATAAAAAAATAAATAAAACATGGCTTAGGATATAAAGAATAGAGGTTAATTTGCAGACAGTTTTTGCTGACCACAATCTGTTTTAGAAACCAAATTGTCAATCTATGCCAATCTATGTCATGTTAATATATATATATATATATATATATATATATATTGTTATATATATATATATCTAATATCTATATCTAATTTAAATCCAAAAAGTAAGGCTGATTACCACTTGATTACTAATTAGTAAAACTAGATCTTAAGACACAGTCTTAACATGGTGACTATGTTTATACAACTGACCCCTGGTTAAAGAAAATTGTGTATGTTACGTGAGCTTTCTCTAACAATCTGTTTTTTTTTTTAATCCACTTCTGCTGTGTCTTTTGAAGCACTCTTCATTTCTCTCTTCTAAATGATTCAGTTTAACGTTTCAGTGCCAGAGCAAAATGGTCAGACTTGCTGCTCAGCTCATGCAGCTAATTGAATGGTATGGAGAGTAACAGATGCCATTTGACCCCAAAGGGATCATCAGTATCCAATTCAAAGTGGGCCCTGAGGAGGGTCATGTGACCTCTACTAAGGCAGATGTGGTAGGTAATATTGTTACCATAGGTTCTGAATTAGACAATTAGCTCTTATTTTAGTAATATTCCTGTAGCTCAACTGGTAAAGCTAGGCACAGTTAAAGGGTTTGATTCACTGAATGTTACTTGTGTCTCTACCAAAGTTAATGTGTTGGATTGTTCATATTGTGCATGCTGACAAACATCTGGATCATAGAACTCTTGCCGTCATGCAAGCAACATAATAATACCTCGAATTTAATGTTGTTTCACATTGAAATCAGTCACATGCATGGTAATGTCTGTCTAGAACATTAGCATGATAAAATATTAAAAGCTTGCGCGCATCAGGCAGTGCAGCAGATACTAATTTCATCTAATGTGCTCATAACATTAACATGAAAGATGCCTCGTTTCAACACAAAGAAAACTCATCAAGGATTATTAGAAAATCCTATAGAAGAATAGCATCAGAAGTGTTTAATTGGTCGAGAATTATGAATGCCTTCACAGAATTAGCCGGGCAGCGGCAGTCAAGGGCAGCTAAATGTGAGGTTCTGCTAGCTCTTGCTTTCTGATTTATCAGACATATTAAAGTTTAAAATGTTTAAACCTCACTAAATTTAGTTAGATTTATGCTTATACAAGAAAAACACTATTTTCCAAACAGTGTAAGAAAAACTCAAGATTGTATTAGTATATTGTGTTATCTATTGATAATATCTTTAGCAATTTTGTTTCGCAAGTAAGTATATCCTGTTTCAAGGATTTTTATTCAAATATTATTTGGATATAATTTACTGGAAGACTGGAACAAGACAAAACTAGGGTTGCCAATGGACTAATCATTTTTAAGTGAATAATTACAGTTTTCTGTTCACAGTTCATCTCAGTTGCATTAAACATACATTTAATCTGTAATAATTACTACACATGTAGAAAAACATGAAGAAATTACAGTTTGCGTAATATTTGTTTAATGACATTTTTTAACTATCAAGTTAGTAAATATATATACATATATACATACTGTATGATAATTTATGCTTATATCCAGGGGAAAAACTATTTGCCAGTGCGGTATGAAAAATAAACTTATTTCAAGATACTCTATTCTGTCTTATCTTATGCTAATATCTGTTTACTATCAAGTTATATCTTGTGCTGTTTTATGTTTATTTTTAAGTTATACCACTAGTGATACCAATATTGCTGTTTTTATTTTTTTAAAGTAAGAATTTAATGTTTACATCCATTCAAACATGGCCAATCACAGAGTACATTCGGACTGCCGTTTCGACACAAACAACATAAGCATAATAAAACATTAGCGTACCCTCAGAAATTTAAAAACAATGCTGCATTTATTGTGTAAATTATTGTATTAATTGCATAAATTAATTCTTACCCATAAAAACTACTGACAAAAAAAATATTTTGCTGTCTGTTTAAGAAGCACACATTAATGCAATGTGGCATTAACATGCCTGAGGGAATGAACACAGTGACTGCAGCACTGCTGTGCAGAGCTCCAATGAGAATCACAGGATGAAGTCCTGACTTCCTCCCAGCTGAAGACTGACAGAAGACACCAATTAGCCAGGCAGGGTGTTAGATTGACTTGACATAGTGGTGAGATCAGCTAGGAGGCCATCAATCTTTTAGCACCCCCACCTTCCATCCTCTATATATAGTTCCCTCCAGTCTCACAGAGGGGTGGGTAACATATAGAGCATGTATCTCTTACTTTGACACTTTGCTGGGAAGACAGTAATAAATTACGGCTACAGAAGTTTTGTGTGGAGCAGATACGTGACTCAGATATTTTGTCAGTGCCACTTTGTGAGTGAGACTTTCTGACACAAAATAGCCTGTGCCTCTTGCTTTGCTTTCTGTCCCTATGTAGCCTGACAAGGTATCAAGCACACACATGTAAATTATTCAGCAGTTTTGGCATCTAGAATGACAATGTTGTTCTAAACTTTTGGATAACATTTGGTGTATCCAAAAAGCTGAAAAATTTGGCTCTATTTGAATTAATTTGTGAGATTAAAGCTGCCAGGGCCTCCAGCAGAGGAAAGACAACACATAGACAGCTGCTCTATGGATTATTCATGCAATCCTGCGGATGTCAGGAAATGTTTCAGAGTTTAGGGTATAGGCAACACACCTGGTGCCGGCAAAAGATCAGAGGGCTTGCTTAAATATATTCCCACCATAAACAAATAAACACACATGCATACAAACTCATTAATTTCCATGGAAGTGCAGGAAAGGGCAATGAATCAAATGATCAAGTCCATTATTTGCCGTTTACTTACAGCGTGAAGTGGATTGCCCTGATCGATTGGCACCTTGAAGTCTGCCTGAAGCTCATCAAAGGCTGTTATCTGAAAACACAAAGTAAAAAAGGGAACACGATCAGTATCACATAGACACATGGATTTTTAGCATTTGCATGATCTTTAAGAATACACACTTTTCAGATCCTCTATTGTTTCTACATCTCATTGGTATAGTGGAAGTAGAGCTGGGTGATACAACTGAATTTATGTATATATATATATATATATATATATATATATATATATATATATATATATATATAATACTGCACACTATATGATCTAATGAGATTAATAACATCACATATAAACTTGAATATTCAGGATCTTCTGAATCCGACTATATATATATATATATATATATATATATATATATATGTGAAAATGTGCTTATGCGCTTCGTTCTTTGAAAACTGTGTATATAGCTCTATATACGACGTTATATATATCCACCTACTGTATATATATATGATCTAATGAGATTCAATAAACTTGAATATTCAGGATCTTTCTTGAGTTGACAATATCTTGAAATCTTGGTATCCACTTGTGTATGTACTGCTTGATGTGACAAAAATTATTCAAAGGCATATGAAATTATCCCCTTTAGTAAGTGCATTTGAGCAAATAGTGTCTTATGGTGCCTCATGGCTATAGCTCATGCACAAGGCAAGAGAAGCCAAAATTTAAGTTAGATCAAATTAGACAAGCTTATTTCCCCTGTTACAGACCAATCTGCCCTCTCTTCCTACACTACCTCTCCTGTAGTATATCAAAGCTCTCTCAATTCCGTAGGCGACACAAGCAGTAAAAATGTTTGGGTTTGACTGCTTTTCTGCTTGGCTGTCAGATAAGTGTGTGTGAGGTGTAACCGCTACATAATCAGAAAAAAAAAATACATTACATACACATTTTAAATCTGTCCATCCTTTAATAATCGCATTTAAATTTGCATCACGAAAGGGCGATCATTGAACCATAGAAGCTACACAAGTGACATATAAATAACTGAAGGCTTTTTCTAAAAGTTGATGAACCATACAAACCACTTAAAATGGGTTAATTTAAAATGGTCAGGTTTAAACCTAACAGCAGCATATGAATCTTAATCATGGTTGTAAGAAATTGTTCCTGCATATGTTACATGCCTTCTAGAAAGAAAATCAACAAACAATGTAACATGTGCATTTGCATCCATGTGGAAACATTGCTGTTTTGTTCCTTATGTGACATCAGTTTACCCATCTGAGGATTACGTTGTATTGAAAAAAGCTGAGCTGACTGGAGAACGGAACTTTATATAATATACGTGTTAATGCACAGAACAATAATTGTTGCTCAGTAAAATGCGTCTTTAAGTTTTAAAATGATTAGAAGTGATTTCCTCAAACATTCTCATATTTTTCATGATTATAACACATTGTGTTGTCAATAAGAGAGAAACAGGCTGTGAGAAATTATAGATTGCTGCTTGATTGCCTGCTGTACTGTCTACAAATGATATCATGCTTGACCTCATCCATCACCTCATTCTCTAATATTGACCCAATACCTATTATTTCTAGAATTGTGTTAATATTAATCCTCTTGTATTACCCATGATTTTGGGTTAGAGACCTTCCTAATACTAGCTTGCGTAAGGCAAATGACAAAACCAGTATAGGCTCATTGGAAATTTTGTTGCTCCAAAACTCCAAAAACAAACCTATACATACAGTTCACTCAGATTCCAGCTAAACTTTCCAGTAGTAGCAGTAAAACACAGACAACTTTTATTTCTATTCACACAAATTACGATATCAGTTACAATCCTATGTTATGACCTCAAAACACTTTTACCATAGTGTATAATTTGTAAACAGATACATTTTGATGTTTGCACCACAGCCAGTTTCATGTGTATGGCTTTTCTTATGTAGTAAACTTGCTCGGTAGCACCCCCGGTAAGCAATACACATGTGATGCAGAGTGCTTCAGATACAGAGTCATGATAAAAGACTTGTAGAAGCAAGCCTTTGTTTACACTATCGGTTAGGTTAAGGTAGGGTTTAGTGTAGGTAGTGCATTATTTTCCAATGCAATAAAGCATTAACCTGTTTTTGTGAACATAGATGTAACTGAAAATCTAGTCTGTATAGCAAATATGTTTTATTCTAGTGAAAAGGACTGTGGTTCATGTACTGACATTATTCAAGTCATGTTAGCATGTGCAAACCTGTTTAACACAGTACCCCTTGTAGCTTAATCAAGTTGCCCTCCGATGTTTAACAAGAGCTCTCTGAAGTACAGTAGCTTGCAGAATTCCTGAATTAAATGTGCCACAATTAGGACAACCACTATACATCTCTATAATCCATTCAAACTTCCACAGATGAACGCACAACTGCATTCACAGATAATCTGTTAAATACTGTTCTAAACTGTGCATCTTTGCACTAATGTGTTGGTTTCCACTGGCTCTGAAAGTGGACTTGAAACATCTGCTGAGGGAGCTTTTGGCCCTCAGTGTTAGTTAAGCTAATGTGGGGATCATTTCCCCTCAGATGCAGAATAACACACAAGGGGAAATATGCAGATAGGCATCCCTTTGAAAAGGATGACAGATAGATTCTGCTGTGCTCATAATCTGAGATAAAGAAAGATAGATTTGACAGTGCTTGAAAACATTTGCTACTTTTTCAAATCTCAATATTGAGAGAGTGCTGTGAGATTTCAAGGATTTTGCTAATTTTAATCACTAAACTTACAGGTAGATATTGTAATCACACCATTCTGGGGCAAAAAGCTAAATATATTACACTATACCATCCAAAGGTTTGGGGTCAGTAAAACTTTACAATTAGGTTTATTAGTTAACATTAGTTAACTACTTTAGTTAACATGAACTAAGCATGAACAATACTTCTACAGCTTTTATTAATCGTAGATCTACTAATGCATTTTTAAAATCAAAAGTTGTGCTTGTTAACATTAGTTAATGCACTGTGAATTAACATGAACTGACAATGAATTACTGGATTTTCATTAACTAACATTAACAAAGATGAATAAATGCTGTAATAATTGTACTGTTCATTTTTTGTTCATGTCAGTTAATACATTATTGTAAAATGTTACCAATGTTTTTTATGCTTACTAATGCTGCATTTACTTGATCAAAAATAGAATAAATAAACATAAAATCAGTAATATTATGAAATATCATTACCATTTAAAATAACGGTTTTCTAGTTTAATATATTTTAAAATGCAATTTATACCTGAAAGCTGAATTTTCACATGTCATTATTCCGGTTTTCATCGTGGAATCGGTTACTGAACAAGTTTTCAAGAAACATTTCTTATTATTATCAAGTTGTGCAGCCAATATTTTTGTGGTACATTTTTTCAGGATTCTTTGACAAATAGAATCAATCAATAAATTTAGTGTGTCCTTGCAAAATATATATTTATTTTTTACTAACCCAAAACTTTTGCTGACAATAAATAAATCAAATATTATATAATAGTAGATGCTTTGCCAGTGTCTTTGTGGAGGGCTCTTAAAAGCATGAAATGTGCTTTCATAGGATATTGTCCCTGTCTGCTGCTTTTCACACCACAGCTCAAGTTCCCTTGGGATTGTGCGCATTTGTGTGGTGCCATCAGCCAATAAGTACTGTCAGCTTGATAAATGAATGCATAAATAATAATTTATGTGTGTTATTAAAAACAAATTAACTTACAACATTTTAGGATGTTGGCTGAAGGGCACTAATCAACTAAAGTTCTGCTGATATTCAGAATTTCCCAATGTCCCAGCACTCAATAATCATGATTTTATATATATAAAAAAGATCCTTTTTGAAGTGGGTGCTGCTCTTTTTGATATGTCTGGGTGACATACTGTTTTCAATAATGGTTTAAAATAACAACGAGGAAGCTGTCTCATAATCCATACTCTATATTCAGTGCATTCAGCGCAAAAAAAAAAAAAAAAAAAAAAAAAAAAAAAAAAAACACGAAAATGTACTGTACACTATCTAACACCATGCTGAACCTACACTCAAAACCTAAAATTTATGCAGTTTGCTGACGTGAGTGGGGGTCGACGTGTCAGGATTTTCCCATTGTGACCCGATCGAATTAAGTCTATTAAAGCTTCAAAAGCTGAAACCGCTGAGGAAAGCATTTCTGCCTTCCTCACACAATAACTGTCAAATACAAGGAACCTCTTTTAAAATAACTGAAAGACAGTTTTAGGGATATTGGAAATAGATGGAGTTGAACGATAGCTTACTAACAGGTCTGGGTCAAATGTGATGTCCTCATAATTACCCCTTATTTAACCCTTGAGGCCAATGTCTGTTGCTATGCAAAAGCAAGCCCAGGGCAAACGACTGTGCTGACCCAAATCTAGAGCAGTCTTGCAGTGCTGTGAATGTGAGCGAGTGCTTTAATGCAGCTGTCCTCAAGGAAAACAAAAAACAGTGTTACACCTTGCATAAAGTGCACAGACATAAAGGCCATCAAAACAGGTCAGGCACAAACTGCTGCTTGAAAATAACACTGACCATTGTTCGAACAGTTGAACTGTAACAGGGTTTAATGCAGGTATGCGTTTCCTGAAATGGAAAAAAAAGGATCTGAAACAACCCGCAAAGGTGTTTTGGCCACTAGAGCGTAGGAAAACCAAAAAAGGTGTGCAAAAGACTTCCCTGACACAAGCTGGTGCCACTAAGTCAGGATATACCCCTGTCACCCAAATCTAATTTCACTATCAATTTAAACTCAAATGATAATCAGTGACTTAGTTTGGTGATGTAAGACAAGCCAGAGACATTCATAATATCAAGGAGGCTTTGATCTGGTGATGAACAGTTTGGTCTGATGCAGCAACCTCTGCTCTAACACATGCATGCCATCCTGCAGAGGTAGCCTATATTTTAACAAAGCACGCCAAAGATGCAAACACTTACATGCCAGATCGCGAAGAAGATGAGAGAAGCACAGAGGACAAGGGAAAGCATATAGCAAAAGGCAGCGAAAGTGAACATAATTGAGAGGAAACTGGAAGGAAAATCTCCAGGAGAGAAGACGGTGCTTGAGCCAAACTGGACTGAATGAATGAATGGAAGCAGTTACGGGGCACGCGAGAGGGAGAGCATCGTGTTCTTCATCAAAATATTTGCAACAAATGTGTTGCAAACCTCGGCTCTAGTTCAGTGCAGTCGCTTTGCCATCTTCACGAATCAATAATAAAAAATAAAAATAAAAAAAAGTCCAGTGTTGTGTCGATTTTGCGCGAGTTGCAGCTCTGTTGCGAAGTCCCTGCGAGATCAAGCCATTTGTGGACGGTTAAGCAAATGATGCATTAACATCGTCCCGTATGGTGTCGTCGGCAGTGATAGTCCATTAAAGATGGAGACTGTGTGCGGTGACGACTTTGGAAATGCAGAAATTTGAGTTAATGCACTAACACACGGTCCTGGCGATCAGTTCACCTCCTCAAACAGAAGGCGCAAGAATGCATGCCGGCTAACAGGTGGATTTAAAGAGCTCTCTCTCTCTCTCTCTCTCTCTCTCTCTCTCTTACTCTCTTCTCTCTCTCTCAAATCAGACACTGGGTCAAAGCAGGTCCCACAACATTACCTCCCATTACTTTTTAAAATAGCGAAATACTTTGACATTTGAAATTAAATGAGATGAAATTAAATACAAATTACCATTTCACAATATCACAATATGACATTATCACTAACTACCCTTAAAACCAGTTGTTCTCAAACCATAACTCCATAATACATAATAATGTATTTCTTATAGATTGCATTATAGACAGAAATATATGGCCTATGGTCTATGTATGTTTTAATGTATCACAATTAGCTATGTCCTGACAGAAAGAAGAGGGTCATTTTAAAAATATTCCTCTTTTATAAGTTTTCTCAGCTATAAATAACTCCTTCAGATATTTATAAAATTTGTTAATATCAAAGTCAGCCCTCATCCTGACAAGCCACTTTCCATATTTCGTCTGCATTGAGTTCAGAAACCTCATTCTGGCTCTAGTAATTTTATAGTCTTTTTTAATATTATTAATAATAATTTAATAATATAATTTTTACATTTTCAAATCCACTTCCTCTAGCCTGTTATATTCCAGTAGCATACTCAATCAGTATCAGAAGAGTATCAGTTCCAACAGTATTTAATTTACTAAATATATAAAAGTATCAATATATATAGGCTTAAGACATATTATTGTATTATATATTATATGTCTTAATATTATATTATTAAGACATATTTATATATAGGCCTATACCTTCTATATATATAATCCCTATACCTTCTTGCGCCATCTTGCGTTTCGACACGCTAAAGTCAGTTCAAATTCTGATTTTACATTCATTTTTGTAACGTTACAAACAAAGAGACCGACATAATTACCATATGAATAAATAATGCATATCAGTATGTAAGTAAGTGAATAATTGAACAAATATATAGGCTATATGGTCAATTTATAGTGCATTTGTATCTGACTCTATAGGCTATTGTCAGTTTTGTTTATGTTCTCCCGGCAACGGATTATTACAATAGTTTTGCCTAAAGCCTAACTCTCTGTACAAAGACCATCACTCCCTAGGAACGGATCATCTGTACATAAGAGACAGGAGGTAAGGTTTCCACAAAATATTTGGTCCAGATAAACAGCCTAAAATTGATCTTTTATTTACTACAAATTATTTATAGTAGTCGCGTTTCGATGCAATTAGGAGAAACATTTTTTAAATGAGTCTCAATGCAACACTTGCTCACAATCGAATGAAATAACACTTAACTGTTTACTTAAACGGAATTCAATCATTTGTTCCTCAAAACGTTTCACCCCTCACGAAGTGAATAGGGTTTTAGAGGAGAAAAAAGAAAAAAAGTTAAAATCATGTAGGCTACACTCACACGAGATTAAGGCTGCGTATATCCAGTAGTCCAGGCTAGCCTAAAGCTGATTTATTTTATGAAAAGCAGGACGCAGTGGTAGCAGACATGTTGAAATCACATGAATATGAGCAATATCAGTATTATCAAATATTATAATAATTTTTTAATTTGTGTAAATAATTAAGTTATTAACTTTAAATTAGCACTATTTCTGAAAATCTTGTGTATACTTTTCATAGAAATACTTATTTAGTTACAACACAAGCAATAGGCCTAAATTTACTAAGTTCAAAAATACTGCATAACATTCCCTTTAAGGTTTTTTTTTTTTTTTTTTTTTTTTTTTTTTTTTCTCATCACTTACAGTGAAATGTTACGGTCATACACAGATATGAAGAAACACACAGACTTCGGTGACTCATTCTGGAGTTTTGGAAAAGAGCAGGACTTCAAGCCTCACATCAGACACGTTGAGCCTGTTCTCACTGAGTAACTATTCCATGAATCAGTTTCTATCCCCTAAAGTAATAAAACTGATTCAACTGCAGTTCAAGTTACTTGAATTACATCTTTTCAATTTTTAATTTAGTGTACTTTTTTTAATTTTTAATTTAGTGTCAGAAGCAGTAGAAGATTTTTGTGTGGGAGAAATGAGAGACTCTCCAGTCTTGGTTTTATGGGTATTTTGTTTTAATATTAGTTAATTGTGAGTCTCCAATGTCAACATTTCAAATGCTCAAGTCATATATAATGCCTATGTCTATCCTATTCATATGATTTTATGCTGAGGATTTTTTTTTCTACACCAAGGATGTCAAAACTCGGTCCTGGAGGGCCACTGTCCTGCAGAGTTTAGCTCCAGCTTGCCTCAACATACCTGCCTGGAAGTTTCTAATATACCTAGTAAGACCTTGATTAGCGGATTCAGGTATGTTTAAGGTTGGAGCTAAACTCTGCAGGACAGTGACCCTCCAGGACTGAGTTTGGACACCCCTGCTCTACACTATATTAATATGATATCAATGGTTTTAGATGTGACCTTGACTGGAAATCCCATTTGCGCTGGATACCTGAACCTCGATATAGTGATGCCCCATTTCCACACATCAAAGACATAAAGTTTCCCAATGAAAGGAAACTGATGAGATCCTTCCCACGTGAGTCAAGCTTTGATCAGCAAAGTCTATCTGTTCAAGTATTAATAAAAGTATCTCTAGTGGCAGCTGCACATGAAAACTTTCCTATGACTTCATTAGAGTAATCACTATGGCTGTAACATCTAAGACACTTTTAACTCTATTTTTACCCTGTTCTTTGGAATTTGTTACTAGATTCTGAGATCATTTTTCAGTATTTTTGATGTTTACTGCCATGTCCATTCAGAGGCTAATAGGGTGTCCGCATCTGAGTGGAGCTTTTATCCAAACATCGGACAGCCCAAGACCTATCACACTGGAAAGAGATGTTTTATGGATGGCATTATGCATACAAGAAGCATGAGATGCTTTTCAGAAAATTCCCTGGAATCATCCATAGGGAGGAAAAAGCAGGGTAAGAGCTAGTTTATCAGTGCTAATACCGTTACTTGCCGCTATTGTTCTTAACTATTCATATAAAGAGAAATTGTATTTAGTAATGTGTAGTCAGTGCACCCCATGTTGTTTTAGGTCAGGGGTAATTTATCATTTTTTTCTTATATACAGTTCATAGTTCAAAACATTTGTTGTCTGAGAGATGTTCAGAACTTTAATAAAATATTTATCATATTTTTATTATATTCTTTTTTTTTTTGAAAAAGTTTGTTGTATGATATACCCTTTAACAAAGGTCAGACCATTTCTAGTTCCTGAGTACAGCTCTGACTTTCATAAAATGAATCATCACTGCGCACAGCCACTTTTGGGTAAGGACCAACATGCTTACTGCAGATGCAGTAAGATAGACCAAAAGGATGGGACTGTAGCCATGTTTTATTGCAAATTATTGAACATAAAAACACCCTTTGTTCCACTTGTGAAGGGATATATCAAAGTAGGCCTACAATGTTTCAAATCTCGCCACTGAAACTGAATATACACACAGCCAACACTTTTACAGCACACTGTAGGGCAATTGGAAGATGTCCAAAGAAAAGGAAAACACAAAGGCTATAAATACACAAGAAACGAATGATTTAACAAGACTAATTAACCAGAAACATCTGCAAGACAAGAGCAAGGAGACAAAACTTCAAAATAAGAGCACAGACAGATAATTTTTCTGACATATTTACTTGTATATTACTTCAGATCCAAGCCGTTTGCAACATTTAAACCATTTATTCACCTAAAACCCTCTACAAAAAATGTCAGGTAGGTAAAAGAAATAATATTATGGTGGCCTGCACCATACAACTTCATGGCTAAGAAATATTTTGTTTGAATTTCTTAAGGTGTATGTACTGTTTGCTTTTACAGTCCACTGTATGCAGAGAAACATAAAAGTCTTGCTCGAGAGGAGGACATTCTTGAAGTCAAGAGCCTGAACAGCTGGAGACCAGCACCAGACATCTATGACAGGACAGTTTTGCTGGACACCTAATTTGGAAGGTGTCAAACCATGCTTACATATTTATTGTTGTTATGTGTTGTTATTGTTAGTGTTTGCTGTTTTGTTATACATATTTTAGTTTTATCAAAGTGTTGAAGCAAATAAAATGCTCTTTCTTTCCTTCAACACTACCTTATGGTTTTCCATTGAGTATATTTGACAGTATTTAGATCTTTATGGTTTAGCCCCAGAACTTCACATTTGAAAGGGTTGAATCAGGACAAAATGTTATGGGCTTCAGACAGTGAAAATTGTTTGACCTTTTCTTTGCCTTATTAGTTGGAGGTCCGTCAAATAGATTTTCCTTAATTCCCTGACAAAGACAAATGCTTTTTTTTTTTCAATGTGCCAAAATGTAATTGCAGGACAGAATAGGGTACAGTTAAGTATAATTGTGTAGGGAAGATGTTTATAATTGTTAATAAAAGAGGAACAGAATCTATTTCACTCTTATTGTTTCATCACAATCTGAATTCACCATATTGTATCATTCATACACAGTAAGATATAATAAGCAAGTTGTATTATAGTCAGTTCGTTCTTGCACTGAACCATGTAATCTCATAGCAAAGTAACTGTTCATAAACTGTTATTTCATAAAATGAGGATCAAACTCAGCTTGCTTGAAAGCATTTTAAAGAATATTTTATATAGGGTTTATTTGCTTTTGTAAGAATTTCTGTGGTGGAACATCTGTTGTGTTTTTATCTAGGGTAGTTTTGCTGCATATTCATTTTCCATATGATTCATTCAAAGGGCAGATGAATAATACATTAAGAGCTTATCAACACTGTACAGACTGTATGTTGGCATTTTTTATGCATCTGTACTTTCTCTGAACTCACACAGTACACTTTGATAATATGTATATATTAGTCTTAACTTGTATCACGGTTCTGCAGTAGAGATAGATGATATTTTTTCACTCTGATAACGCTATAAAATTTCCATTAAATCTACCCACAGGGTTATGCCAGCCCACAGTGTCAATTATATTTAGATAGACCACAAATTTGGGGGCCATTAGGGAAGCTGTTTAATCATTTTATCCTTCAAGTAAATCTGTTAGAAACCTCAGTAAAAACCTTTCAGTGTATGTCATTTTTTGCACTTTTCTCCTGTCATTAGGATTCATTAAGGACAATGAAAGTAATGAATGAGAAAGTGAGACAGGTTGAATAGTGTCTCTATTTACTCCAGCCTTGTGCAGATACATTTTGGGGGTCTGGGACCACCTGAATCAATTTGGCATCCTGAACCTTGCATAACACCATGCAGGTATTACCTTATCTTACGGACTTTGGGTGTTGCTTAAATTTTTTTTTTTGCCATTTTGCCATTTCCATAGTTCTAGTTCCTGTACTCATAAATTGGAAAACTTCTGTAAAGATAAGTAAAGTGTTTTGTAGAAATTTGAGCATTTGAGCACCAGATCTGGGCCTTCAGGGTAACCCAATTTAGTATGCATGAACAAGTCAGTATGCAATTTTTTTGGTAACAAGATGCCAGAACACAGTGGTTAAAAACAACAAGAGTGATTTTAAGTTGAATTGAGGGTAGATCAAGAATGCCATTGATGAAGCCAATCATTTTTTTTTTTTTTTTTTGCCCATTCATGTTCAAACTGACTTTTTGATATTATGTTAAAAAATTCTTTTATTTTTTTTTCTTACGGGCAAGAGTCTCATGACATTTCAAGAATGGCTTTCCTCCTAGTAACACTTTTAACATTGTGACAATCTTTATAGCCGGTGACAAGCTCCTCTGAGAATTTGTAAACTCTACAGATCACCTTTTGAGCGCATTTATGTTGAAAAGGGGAAGACAAATCCCTGGCACAAAAGTGCACAGAGCACATCAGAGATCTTGCATCACTTATAGCATACTAATTTGACATCCTCTTTTGGAATAAAAGCATTCAGAATAGGAGAGGAGCAATTAAATGTATCTCAAGCTGAAGATTCTTTTTTAAATGCAATGAGAAGCATACAGCGGAGACGTTAATTTGCAGTTGGTCTAATTGCCACCAATACATATATTTCTTTATATATAATTTTTTTTTAAATGCATCTTTAAAGATTAATTTAGAGATTTTCTGATTGGCTGTTTGTCGAAATTAGGTGATTTCTGTTCCTGAACACAGACGTAGAGTTTACTT
Source organism: Cyprinus carpio (assembly GCF_018340385.1). Classification (NCBI taxonomy): domain Eukaryota; kingdom Metazoa; phylum Chordata; class Actinopteri; order Cypriniformes; family Cyprinidae; genus Cyprinus; species Cyprinus carpio. The sequence continues at coordinate 19,530,283 of NC_056591.1, read as the reverse complement.
TTTCATTGTACCGTTGCAGGGCCTCAGCAGAGTGTATTGATTTACACATGATCACTCATTGATCCTTCGCCATCAGAGAAACACCCTACACAGCATTCTGTAAGGATTTGTTTCTGACAGTGGTACTGCTGTATACTGACAATTTTAAGTAGAGTGCCTCCTGATTAACTATCAGCATTGTCTAAACAAGGCTATTGTACGGATTAAATGAAGCCAAGGAAAAGTACTAAGGCATGATGGTGGTCTCCTGACCTGTATTCAAGAAATATTAATGAAAGCTTTTCCAAATTTTAAATCTAATTTAGCTGGGAAATTGTTATTAGCATGGGTCACCAGAAGTCATAAGCTTAATTTATTCACACGTGAGTGAGGTCAGTGCAAACTCTAATGCATTTTAGTATTTGCTCAGGCATTTTTAAACAGGTCATAAATGAACATGTCAACCTGACAGCTGTTTTTATTCTCTGATTTGTACATTGATTTGATCACTGGAGACAGTTAACAAGTGAAAAGTTGTTTTTATAGATGCAACCACTAGATGACACTGTTCATTTTCTGTTTGCATTTGAGAATCAGAATCCATTGGAACATCCTTAAAACAAGATGCATTTAAGCAAAACCGAATTGGATATTAAGAAAATTCATTTATCATTTACTTCATGCATATCATTCTCTAAACCCCTTTGGTATCCTTTCTTGTGGAACACAAAATGTTAGTCAACTTGCAGCATGTCTGAGATATGGAAGGTTTTTTTCCACCACCATCAAATATATAAATAAAAAGGTAACTGTGACATTTTAACTCACAATTTGGACCTTCTCGCAATTCTGACTTTTCAAAACTCACAATTCAGAGAAAAAATTCAGAATTGTGAGATATAAACTCTGCAATTTCTCTTGTTGTTTTTTCTCTCTCTTCCATGCAATAAAAATGGTAATCGTGATTTTTTTTTTCTTCCAACAATCCCAACTGAGAGTTTGTTCTCAGAATTAGTGATAATTCTGACTTTATTTCTCAGAATTAGACATTCTGCTAAATCTCCTTTTGTGTTCCACGCCGACCCCTATATGTAAGAAGAGGCCTTTCAGAAGATAAGAATCTTAATTCCAATTTCTTTGAGTGAGTGTTTAAATCAAATGCACCACAGGCCTTGCCAAGTCAAACCAAGCTGGAGCTGCACCATGTGTCTGTGGGCACTGCTCTAATTTGTCCATCGCATGAGCCAATCTGTGTAGGACACTGTCTGCTGGATCAGCACTTTATCTTCAGCCCGCAATGCTCGCAGAGCTCATGCCTCCTCTTCTCAGTTCCTCCACTGTTGGTGTCTTTTGTTATTTTGCTCCATTCCCCTGCATTCACTTATGGCCTGTGCTTTTTAATTTAGCTTTAGTGGTTAGTGAAGCCAGCAGTCAGCCTTCTGAATATACAGCCACTGTAGATTATTAAATAGAGTCCTTAGACATGCTGCAAGTTCACCTTGATAGAAATGCACTGATAATCAATACTATACAGAAGCCATAAAATGCAGTCATTTCTTGAGAAGTAAGAAGATGAATTGAGTATTAGAGTTTTTGAATGTTTTCAGTGAGTGAATCACAGTTGCACTCGGTCACATTGACTCAGTGTGCATTATGAAAATGCTTGGATGACTGAAAATACATTTGAAGGTGGTCTGGGAAGGACTTTGACCACATTAAATGAAGGTTAATGCAAACGCTGCAAATAATATACATCTCTTGAGTTGTTCTTTTTTTGGTGGTTGTTGTTATTTAGGTCTTGTTATATGGAGAAATCCTGTGCTTTTGCATTTTGCTTGCCTGATTCAACCAATAATATGCTATTATAGTTATCAAATTATTTCACTGCACTATTTCTCCTGGAATCTTGTTTCTGCATTTTTATTTCAATCCAAAAATAGTGAAATTTCAGTCTTTCTGTTTTATCAATCCATGGTATTTTCTTATTGCAAACAATTCACTAATGCATATACTTTCTTAAAAAATTACCTTGAAATCTTTAATCAAAATATTATAACTTGATCTTCCAATGAAACAACAGACTTCTTGCCTGCCTACGGTTTTATGAATGCTGTGAATTTGTACATACTACTCAAACTCTTTTCAAGTACATTTTTTTTGTGTGTGTGTTTGTTCATATACACTTTTACATTACACTTTGATTGCAATGCTCACATCCTAGAGAGGTGCATACAGAAAGGAAATACATAATAATAATAATAACAACAATAAAGCAGTTTGAATTATCTGATAATGAGTTTAGTAAATCATGGAAATGTTTTAGCTAACTCAACCTCTCATGTAATATGTACAGTAGGTGTTTTTTGTGTTTAATTATATTATATTAAACAGGCATTTGAGCATATTTGGCATATTTGTTTTATGCTTTTATTTTAAATTTTTTTCATTGTTTTCATTGTTTGCATTGAGTGTATGTAGAATTTATAACATTTGCAGATTGCATGACTTCTTACCCATATTTATGAAATGGACATTTACAAATCTGCTTATTAGGTGCATGTGTAACCTCCCTCATTTAGTTGCTACTCCTCCAGTGTTATGGGTGATAATGAGCACAGTGTGAGTGTGGGTGTAACAAGATTTGACTTCTCTCTGGGCCTCCATCAAGCTATTAGCACATTTTGAATCACCACTCTGCATCGCTGGTGCTACCTCGGGAGCTGCACTGTCATCAGCATACAGTGGCTGGTGGCATCAGGCCATTCCTGCTTCCATCTTCATCTTTTACTCACTGCACTTCCAGAATTCCCTGAAGGTACTGTAGCACATTAACTGTGTCCGCAAGCCCAACTGGATGTGTGAGGACATGGAAGAGGTACTCACCCGTGTCTGGGCTGGCTTGAGCTGAGAGGAGGCCTAATGAAAATGCCCTGAGGACCTACTTTCCTTCCCAAACACCAGTTTATCTCTTCTAGACTGTGTAACCCTTTTCCGTAGCACTTTTAAACTTAATACTCTATGCTTAAAGCCTAGGAGCAGCTGCAATGGCTAAGATCAGATTAGATCCGGGCGCTTTTAATACCAATGATGTATATCCTATAGTGTTCCTTATGTGGAAACAGTACAGCATGGTGGTAGCAATGCCAAGGTGATGGGTTTGATTCCTAGGGAATGCATGAAATGACAAAATGTATTCTTTCACTTTGTGCCGCTTTGGATAAAATCATTTGCAGATTACATAAAAATGTAAAAACCCAACTAGCCTATTTTCAGTCTTCAGTGTGGGTGGGAATGTCTCTTAGCAGGTAATGGGAATATTCAATTGATTGTCACTTTTCCCTCTTTTTCTTTAAAAAAAATAAATACAAAATCTGAATTACAATGAGACACTTTACAATGGATGTAAATAGGGCCAATCCTTAAATGTTGAAATATTCAGTAAACAGTTGTTTAAAATTGTAATAAAATTTAACAATATTACCGCTTTTATTTTTGATCAATTAAATGCAGCCTTAGTGAGCAGATTCTTTCAAATACATCTTACTTTGCACTTCAGCTTTAAAATACTGAGTGCCTCAATGTAACCTTGATTTTTGCTTCATCTTCTTCTTCTTTTTAAGAAAACAAGGGACTGTAATCAGTATTATACCACAAATACTGGTGATTAAGCTTAACTTATATTGAACCCAAAATATTCCTTAAATGGTCTTGCCTACACTAAGACTTAATCTAGTATGTCTGAGTTATTAAAAGTGGTCAGTAAGACAGGTGTTCTGTCCATTTGTCCTACCCTGTCAGATTTTGTTATCTCCCATTAAAACAGTGGGTAGTACAATTCGACAATGAAAAATGCTACCTGTAAAGTTATGGTTTATTAACATCTACACCTACCACAACCTTAAACCTACCCTTACAGTAATTCAAATACAGTAATTATGTGTTATATTTGCGGTTGTATCTAGAAGGGGTACAGCTACAGGGAACCTATTAGATTGTGTTTTATTAATGTCTACACCTATCTCAACCCTAAACCTACCTTTATAGTAATGCAGATACTGTACATTAAATATTGTTGCTCAGCATGAGAAAAGGGACGCAATATTAATGTGTGCATGCACAGTAAACCCTGGTAGGAAAATCTGAAAGCTAGGATAAAATGTCAGGACACCGGCACTCATAGTGTTTGCAGTAAGCAATGAGCTTTTTCTCATACTGAAGAACTGGCATGCATTGTCCTGCTCGGATCGGATCCAAACATCTTCCTCAGCAGCATATCTCGAAGGCTGATTGTTATAACAATTACAGTATGTAACCAGAGGCCTGTTGCACATAGCCAGTTTCATTTTTTACTCAGGTAAGTCTGCCTTTAGTTTGAGCAAACCCTGAGTTTTCAGGCTCAAGAAGGTGGATTGGTTTTGAGTGGGTTTCGTCGCCATGGTAACTTACGCTACAAGGCTACCCAACTCTGGAGCAGGTTTTATTCTGGTTGGAGATCGCAAACATAAACTGGACCAATCAGCTTTGAGCAAAGTGACATGAATCTAATGCAATTAGTCACTCCCCCTGTATCTCTTGCTTTAAGTTAAAGCAGTTTACAAGTGTAAGTTTTTTGATGCTAATTATTTATTATATTAAATATTATATGAATCATAATAATTTACAATTATATAATATATTCAAATAATTATTATATGAACCATTAAATGAATGGGTATTAATACTAATCTTTGCATTTGATTTAATTTAGATATACACATTACCTATAAATGAGTTTTAATCTATAAAGCTATAAAAATTACTGAACGTATGTATTTTCTTTTGAGCTCTTTGTGAAACTGTATAAATTCTTAAATTCAGCTGATTATTTTACATAGTCAGATATTTTCTTTCTGCTGCCTTCTCAAAAATTTGCTGCAGCAGCTGTTTATTCCTGCCTTGTAAATGCATTTAAATTCATTACATTTTTAATAATGAAAGCTTCTTAAGCTTCAGCAGAGAAGTGAATTGCACCGACTCTCGCGAGAAGTGAATCAAACTGCCACTCTCCGTGTTCCCTGTGACTGACTGTATGCTTTACGTGTCACACTTTCTGGTGCACACGATCTAGAGTTAATCACAAACTCAAACTCTGAGTTGATAGAGAACGTTTATATCAAGCTTTGTGAGCCCCCTGATCCTGATCTAAACCAGTTCGGATTTGTTTGGTTTTGTCAACTCTAAACCCTACTCTGAAACTTTGTTCAGCTAGCTTCGTGCAACAGGCCACAGATGTTTTAGGTTCTCATACACGTAAATAAATAAGAAAGTGGAGACAGTCTGCATTTATTGAAATCTATTGAAATACTCTGTATGGCAAGGCCTGAAGTAAAAATACACATTCACGGGGTAAATCACATCAGTCTATTATTGTTCTCACAGTGCTCCTTTTCTTATTTTGGAAAACCATCAAAGGTAATAAGAGAGAAATGTCAAGGCAGTCGTTTAATCTGTCACCCTACTTCCAAAGTGCCAGACCCTGACAAAAGAGAGACTTCAAATCAAAACAAAAACAGTTGGTACATGTACGTATGACATCCTAGTTAGTCACCATATTGTGTGTGTGGGTGTGTGTGTGTGTGTGTGTGTGTGTATATATATATATATATATATATATATATATATATATATATATGTATATATACAGATAGATAGATATATAGATAGATAGATATGAATGTCGCAGTTGTATAGATTGTTCTGTATTTGTTCTTATGTTCATTCTATTAACTACAAACATTTTCAACATCAGGAGTTGTGAAAGATTGATCTTTGAAGTGTATTTTCAAAGAGAGGTGTATTTGAGGCTCCGCTATAGAGTTTTATATCCAGAGTACTTGCTTCGCCAAATAGCAACCGCCAGCAAAGAAGCAAAAAATAACAAGCTCTCTTTTGTAGTCATGACTGCGCTTTCATTATTCAAATCCTCCTCATCTTCCAGCTCCAAAAAAAAAAAAAAGAAATTTGGCACACGACTCTTGGAAAACAATAAGCAGAATGTCAAGAAAGGCTTCTTCTATCACTAGTTACTAGCATTGTTCTAGCCAGTTCACTTGTCTCCCCTTCACCTCATTATCAGACAGCAGCACCCTCAGGTTAGGTGTCTTAATCAAAACACCCCACTAATGCAATGAAATCGGGGCTAATCTAAAAACAGGCCTGTTTTCTACCCAGGTTTAAAGAATAGCCCATGGATATGTGACAGCAGTGATAAAAGCAAATGAGAAAATCAAGAGAAAGGCACTGGCTGCCTGGCTTTGGGTCTAGCTTTCATTGCCCTACTCTGTTTTTGTTTTGTAAATGCTTCTCTGCAAATGGCCCCCTTGCAGAAAAATACCATATTTATCATAATCACATAAGTTCATGGAGATGGAAAAAGTGAATTACAGAGCCTCCGCCTTGCTGTGGGGTCTCCTCGCTTACTGGCTCACGCACCTGCTCTCCTCGCCTCTCCTCTGGTAATAGCTTTTGAGAGCGGATGGCTGAGATGCGCAGTGGGCTTTCCTTGCTGAATGGTAGGGACAGGCTTGAATGTTAAAGCAAAAGACGGGGCAAAGTATTAGCTGTTGTGGTCAAACTGTATGGGACTAGGATCCAGTTGATCTGACTGCTGTATAGCATTAGGTTGATAAGGTGTTAATACTTCACGTTTCTTATTTTATTCCCATTTCAGCGTTCCATCATCCCAGGGGTTTCATATTCCATGACTGTTTAGTTGTCTTTTGTCCTCTCACGCTGTCAGGACACCATGATATATGGTTGTAGGTAGGAATTAAGAGGGAAAGATGGAGGAATCTGTTCTCATTTCCACCGTTGAGTTGCTAATCCCCAGATGACATGCTCTGTGGACGTCTGCTCAGCAGCGATTCTTCCTCAGAGTGTCAGAAATCCTATTTCACACACTCTTACTATACTTCATTATGTATGACATGCCTGAGTGATAAAAATGGATGGCGTGCAGACATTTAAGCATTCTGTCTCTTCTGTGAAGGATCACTGAGGAAAAACAGAAGAAATTGTCAATATTGTTGAGAATATAGCTGGTGAGACAGAATATAGCTGGCTATTCTCTACAAATATGAATTGGGTACAAACTTAATAGATTCAAAACCTTATTAGGCCACCTTGTGAAGAACAAATGCGATTTATTACTGAAAACTGAAAAGATGATTTTAGTAACATGAAGAGCAACATTTTACTTTAAATGCTTCTGCGAACGCAATGAAAAGTTGCCTGTGTTTCTTTAACATCGCTCAACGGTTTCTCAGCAAATGTTAATTTAGTTTTGATGCTACAGAGCTGCAGGGTATTCCAGTCTGATTCATCATTGCTGTTCTGGTAAATAAGCACATCCACAGAGGAAATCAAGACTTTCTGGATTCTCTTTGATCTATTTCTGGGCTGGGGCAAGTGTGGGAGTGTATGTCTGCTGGAGAGCTGCAATCACACCGCATTCGTTGTGTTTACTCAACATCATGTGCCAGAACACTTTCTTTAATTTCTTGCTTCTACAGAATGTAAAATAAGAAAACTGATTTGATGTCCAATTTGGTATATTCAGTACAATGGCTGTAAATCATAATTTACTTTAATGCTTAAGAAAGTACCCAAGAGTGTCAGCAGAAAGTACAGTACATGCTGCTCGCTGATCATTTTTCATGATCATTAATTTTGGTGAAAAACAAACCAGTGTTGCATGCTCCTGGTCAGCAGGTGGTGGAAATGTGAAGTACTGGATGGCATGCAGGAGAGCAATCGGTATTGAATTCATGCAAATGGATGTTAATAAAATTATTCAGATTTTTAACAACATGAAGGTGAGTAAATGCTAACAGAATATATTTCTTTAATGCTGTGAAGTAGCAACAGATTATTTCTTCCATATTCTGTATTGTACATCTGAGTGAAATGGATTATCAAGGGGGAAAAAAGTATGGCAGAGACTTGGTTCCAACCATCAGTTGTTGATTGTATGGAGGCAGATCTGAATACAAACTTGCAGGCAATTGTAAGAAAGTCTGTCTCTTTAAATTTTGTTTGTTCATAATGCATATTTTTAGTGCACTTTGTGAAAAAAGACATCCTTGTTACAGCTTACTTGACATCTACAGTACATGCCTTCCTTCTTCAAATGACAAATAAATGACTTGGCCACTAATCATTCCTGATAATAGCTGTTCATATTTCATATTGCACCTGCTGTTTCCAAACAAGTTTCCCAATGACTTTCAATGCCCCTTGCATTCATTGTTTGGACAAACAGATAGTTCTACACCTCATGCCATCTGTTGAGTCATACCACTCAAATAAACACAGCAATATTGTGAAAGCACCACAGTAACAACCCTCTTCTATAAATCAGCCTACGAATGGCGTACTTATAATTATCTCTGCACATTAAACTTGAATAGGAAAAATCCAGCCTTAAGTGAAACACTTTGAGTTTAAATTTTTGATTAGAGCTGCTGAGACCTGCTTTCATCTTTTCCATGTATAGTAGCCGTACAAATGCTAACAACCAGCTAATTGCTGCGGACACCAATTGTACATAATTTAAGCTAGTCCGTTACCCATGCAATCATGCACTTTCACACCCATGTCCACCTGGATGGTTAAGAAGCAGGCCTTCTCTGATACGTTTATTTACTATTATACTCATGCTGGCACAACCATCTGTCGGTTAACACTGCAACATGGAGCTATAGTTTGAGCTGCTCTTTGGAATATTAAAAGCCTTTACAATGCTTGTGAGTAATGACTGTCATCATCATTGGCTTTGGGAATTTATGTAGGTAATGAAAAATAATCAAGCCACTATATATCACTCAGTGGAAAGAGGTAATTTTGTGATCCATCTAACATTGTTCCTGGGGGGAATTTCTCCTTCTTTTTTGATATCTTAGTATTTTGAGGCAATTTCTTGTATCTGACAACATGATGTTAAAAAAAGGAAAGGAAACAATTCACCATTATTAATTTGACTGTTCTTGACAGTTCACATTTCAGAAGATGTAAATGGGACTTGTGGAAGGGCAATTTAAAATATTTCCAGCCACTGAAATGGAATTGCAAATAGCCTTTGGAACTTCAGATACAAAACACAACATTTTGTTGTTCTTTATCTAAACATTCAGTTCAGAATTTATTAGGGAACTTTTACACATTTTCTTTTTACTGTGCATTATTAAAATCTTACAAATTAATTAGATCATTTTATATGTTAATGTGAAATGAATTGCTTAATTTGAGTATATTTTACTATATATATTTTACTCTTTTGTCTGTTGCAACAAATTTCAGATAAATTAAGTTTAGTTAGTTCATAATGCATATTTTTTAGTGCACTTTGTGTCAAAGGACATCCTTGTCACACCATACCTTCTATACAATTACATATCCAAAAAATTAATGACTTGGCAACTAATCTTTTCTGTTAATAGCTGTTCATATTTCATATTGCACCTGCAGTGTAGTGTGCTGTAATTTCGTAAGGCATCCTTTATGAATAATACAAAAATGTTTTTTTTCCCCTCTCCCTGTGCAGTTTGTGGCGTATTTGCATATAGTCCGCAAAGACCCGTGTGGATCTCACATGAAGATGCTGTGCCACAGCTAATACATTTCTTAATAGCTACAATCATGGAAGACTGACAGTTTTATCAATAGATTTATATTAGAAAGCCACAGTCACTCGTGGGCTCAGATTAAACAAAACAGATTCCAGGGTGTCGTGCTGCTGCTTAGCTGCTTGTGGATTTATTTACAGGCTTCTGAGGTTCTTTCCTGCCCTTCGTTCCTCCTCCATTCCTTTATGTACATAATCAATTATTTAGCATGCCGTTTTCTCCAGCGCAACCTCCTGCTATGCTGAATCGAGGGCTTCCTCCTGCAAAAGGTGCAATGCTGTCATTCGTGAAGCTTTGAACTATAAGCACTTTTAATTCTGTGGACTTTTTGAAAACTCCTTGAAAATACACTTCACATGCTCACTAGTACAGTGTTTACAATAATACATTTATCAAGTGATAATTTTGTTGAAAGTCACCTTAGTTTTTTTTATTTTTGTTCAATATCATTGTGTAGAGGAGATGATGTGGTGGAAATGGGTTTTTGGAAGAAAATGTAAAGACATTTAAAGTAACATTTAAGCATTTAAAGTAGCATTTAAAATACTTAGACATTTAAAATGTTACAAAAGATTTATATTTCAAATAAATGATGTTCTTTTGAAATTTCTATTCTTTGGAGAATCCTGAAAAAACGTTAGATAATTATATTATTAGAATAATATTAGAATGGTTTATATTTATTTACCTCCTTCTTTAGACTATCAAAATGTTAATCTAATCATTTAGATTAAGTAAAAGATTTTATATTTTAAAATTCTGGATTTGTGTGAGAAAACTCTTGGGACATAAGTCAATAAACACCCTGGAATTTTCTTGTGCATCTGTTGCAATAATAACTATGGACACTTTTGGCCCTGTGGGATTTTTTCTCACTAGTTTATTTAATTTGTCTACTAACAGTATAACAGTGTTATTCTGTCACTTTTGAAATGTTTGTCTGAACAAATACATAATTTAATAATAATAAACACAATTCTGTGGTGTAAATTATGTTTCAAATATATATATTTTTTTAAATAAAAGGGCTGACTCCTCTGTCTAGAGCTAGGGCTAGCTATCATTTTATGTATCTTACTCTGTTGCACAAATGCACTGTTACCAAGGCCACACTATAAAAGACAAAAATTAGAGATGTCCTTCTTATAAGAGCTCGATCATTTATAAGAACATGTACTGTAGCATGACCACCCAACAGAAAATGTATATCTTGCGTGAAAGCAGGACAATTTGGTTGAGATTTCATTGAGGTTGTGATCGAGACTACAGCTGACAGTGATGTACGAGCAGGCAAAATAGAAAAACATCGAGCTTATAAAGCCTGTGGATGAATGGAGCAATATTTCAATATGTAATAGTGGCCTGTCACAGTTCCTTACTGCTTCATGCCTGCATCTGTCTCTTTCCAAGTCTCTTGTGTTTGGAGTCACAGTCTTGATCCACAATCTGAGCATGAGTGAAGGCAATATTACACTTGATTTCCTTGATTTCCATTAAATATGCAGCACTTTATTTTCCTGCCAGCAGACAATAGTGCAGAAAGTGCTATATTTAATAATTTCAATGAAAAGCAGTGGGCTTTGATAACAAATTTGTGAGTCATTTGAGATGAGTCTGTCCATTGATGATTCAGACTGGCATTTTACAGATTAAAATAAAATATTAATGTGATGATTTGCCCTGTTTGAAATCTTTTTGTTAATCTACAGAAATGGGACTCATGCTCTTTAATGTATAACACAAGACACACTTCATGTAATAGACAATTAACTAAACTAAATTAGCTCAGGGAATTGTTTTCTCTAAACCATTTGAGTTCTCTCAATAATGGATATATATATAATTTTTTTTTTTTTTTTTTTGTTAAATGCAGAGTACTCATCTAGGGCTATTCCCAGCGACCTGGGATTCCTCCAATGTGCATTTCCAGCTCTCAGCAACACTAATGAGTGGTTGTAGCACTTCTCTTTGTCATTTCATCAACTAAAAGCCTTTAAAAATACATGACCAAGGAGTTTGGCTTAAGCCAGGTCAGCAAATCTAGCTACATGCTTAGAGAGGTCTTCTCTCTCACTGGTGAACATACTAACACTGAGGTGTCACAAACAATATTCCATGTTGTATGCATTGACACTAGTTATTCAGTGAGGTGGACCAAAAAAAGAAGAAAAAATGGTGAGACCACAGATGAATATTTCATTCATTCATTCATTCATTCATTCATTCATTCATTCATTCATTCATTCATTCATTCCTTTGCAATTTGTTATAATATAATATTTTGTTGTTATAATTTTATCATCATAAGTGTATGTGTGTACTTTTATTGATTCTCTTGGTTTTCATTATTTTATAATAATTTAATATTTTGTTATTACAATGTATAATATTAATAATGATAATAATTATTATTATTTATATTATCACATATATGGTAAAATTAATCTTATTTTGTGTCTCCCGAAAATATTATGATGAATATCATGAGTATTATTTTGAATGTTTTTTTTTTCTTGGTCTATTTGTCAGGGATTTGTGGCACAGAAGGCCTGTTAAATGTAATATGTATTGTAATTAATGGCGTTATTATTCACTATTTTCATGGATTAGATGTACGTTTTGGACATATTAGTTTTTCATTAAAACCTAAAGGCTTATATTGAGTGAAATAATTCAATTTGCATTCATGATGTTGCTAATATTACAATTTAAATACTACAATTAAATATGTAAATGTCCATACGCTTGTATATAATTCATAGAATAAATTTACATTTCAGATGAATCTCTTTTACGGGGATTATGCTTTGTCTGTCATTGTTTTTCAGTTATTCCACTAAATCGTCAAAATACAATTTTAAATAGAATAGTTAATTTCGTTTTATTTTTTATTTTTTTACATTACTGACAGTTTAAAAATATATAAAAATTGATAAGATTGATTTAAAAAGTCATTCATACATTCTGTAATCGTTTAGTTAGGAGTTTATTGTCCCAGATATAGGGGGCTATCTTATAATTTAATATTAATTGTTATAATTTAAATAATATTAATAGTTTGTAACAAACACACACAGACACACACACACACACACACACACACACACACACACACACACACACACACACACACACAGACACACACACACACACACACACACACACACACACACACACACACACACACAGAGAGAGAGTTTATTTCCACTTTAACAGCTTTTGTACCCCATTAAACTGACATGTTTTGCTTTTACCCCAGTATCACAATTTACAAATGCATCAGGATAATGAACCCATTCAAATGTGTTATTAAGTTTTATGGGCCAAAAGTTCCATTTCTTTGAAATATGAAGCAGCAGCATCATTTGATGTGACCTTGATGCGCAGCTGTCACTGCAGACACTGCCAGACCTGTGCTCCAGGCATCTGTCACACTCTGTTGCTGTATATATGACACAAGTGAAAGATTGTTTTCTATTCATATAATCTTAGCCTACAGGAATGTCCTAGAAGGTTGATCCCCACTAGAATGTAAGAGAACCGCAGTGAGAAACTGTACTCCACCCCCCCCACCCCCCCCCCCCCACAAAAATAAAAAAATAAAATAGATCATTTTTCTAGTTTAGACAGACAGTTTGTCAACAGTTTCGAAATATTTCATAATTTTTCATAGAAACTATGTGTTTCTTATTTTGGAAGCATCCCATGACTGTGAAATTTAGCATCTAGAAATCCAAAAGCTAGTTTGATATGTATTTATTTGGATGTTTAAATGCGCATTAATTTTTGCACTTGACTTTGTCATAGTAAAACAATGACTCTATTAATAAGAGAAGGAAGAGTGTATGTGTAAAAAGAAGATACAACTAAAATGTCATTTAGACTAACAAATTAAATTGTTTGCTACTGTAGGATAATAAATATTTAAGAAAGGATAAAGTTTCTAATCTAATGGTTATAATACTGATGTTGTCAATTTTAATTCTCATTTTGTGATTCGTTTGTTTGAACTGACAATAGTAGCAGAAAAATGTATATATACTTGTACAGATTTTTAATTTGTGTGAGAACGAGGTTTAATATTCTTTCATGCATTCGTAGAAGACAATAAATCATTAAAATGGCTGTGACATATTGCTAGAATAAAAGTCAAAGAATTAGAGATCATCCTTGGCCTTGACTGTCAGATTGTCTATATTTTTAATACCTCAATAAAGCTCTTAATTCTTAAGATGAGAGAAAGGATTTGCCCGCAAAAAAGACAATACTTCAATAGATAGTCTGAAGATTTAATGGATTTGTCTTCAAATGATGAAGCTGAGATAAAGTGCAGAGTATGTCAATGAACATTGGCTATTGCTGCATTTATAATTATGCCCTCAATGAAAATGCCTAGTCCAATATATTTGATATTGATTGGAATATATGATGATGTTCCAAAAAGGTTTTGTGTCAGGGTATTTCCTTATTTTCAGTATTGTGATTATGCATTCTGACAACGTCTGAACTTGACTTCCTGCTGCTTCACAATGTTTTCCCATTATCGCAACCACCTCTCTAAAAGCACTCACTATACAAAGGGAGCTTGTATTGATGTTGTGACTTGATAAATTGCTCGGCTGGAACTTTTATTCTGTTGTAGTGGAAAGAAGAGAATACAATTCCATTGTTACACAAAGAGAAAAACCGAGGTGAATAAACGTTCCTAGGGGGCCCTGGCATTTGCTTAAGAACACTTGCTTTGGAGCTTGATTGTTGGATACATATTCTTCTGTTGCACAGTGTCTTCCACAATGCTTCCCCTGGCAGTCCACAGAATCATCAGGGCATTTCTGGGGGTGTAGCATTGCCTAATGTCAGATTAAACGCTTGACAGATTTTTTTTTTTTTTTTTTTTTTTTGTATGCAACCATATTCTTCATTTGTTTTACACAAAGTTATTCACCAGCATGAGTATGAGTATGTATATAACACAATGTTCTGTTAATATTTTGTAGTAAAATGTGCCATAAAATGCAATTACTAAACACACACACACACACACACACACACACACACACACACACACACACACACACACAAATCAAGAGTATAGTACTTTTGTACTAAGCTTTTTATCTGTGAAACAGTGATGGCAAAGCTGATTTTTCAGCAGCTATTATTCCAGACTTCAGTGTCACACGATTCTTCAGAAATCATTCCAATATTCTGATTTGGTGCTCAAATAACATGTTGAAAACAAATGTTGAAAACAACTTTAGCCATTAGCCAAATACTGGTCATTTTATAAATACAGTTGCAATTTTTGTACTGTGACCCTATCATTATGAACCTTGTTGCCAAGTGCTGCTTGCTGTAGCTATATACTGTAACTCCTAGTTTCTTCTCTTAGGTCTACTAATTATTATGCTTTGGCAGTATCAGCTGAGACTTTATGAAATATGAGCACATTGGTAAGGCCTCATGGGGGAACAGATTAATAGGAATACTTTAATGACCTCTTCATTGAAGGGAGCACAGGTAGTGCCTGTACCATGTAATGGAAAGTGATAAGCCCATGTGCTGTTAGGAGGACCATTCCACACTGATGTTAATAAGTCAGCCATCCTCCACTGGCTCCATGATGCTCGTTGTCTGAAGGATGAAACTACCATGTGCAGGCTCACATCAGGGGGGGGAAGAAAAAAACTCACCGCAACAGTATCAAATACATACATTACTTTCAAATACTTATATTACATTAAGATATTACATTTACATTCCGAAAATTATTGATTTTATGAACTGATTGTTAATAAATAGTCAAATGTTTTTATATAAGTAATTAATTTAATTAATTATTTAGATTTTACTTTTAATAAATTATCTTGGTTTATGGTTTACCAAAAAAAAAAAAAAGATTCTGTCATTAATAAAATCTCTATATTTATATGCTTATTTAATGTGAATACTGGGGCTGGTTGCATAAACTGCTTAGACTAGTCTTAAAAAGTTTTTAAAATCATAACGTTTTAAAATCAGTTACAAAAAGGTAGACTGGTCTAATTAGACCCGGAAGAGAAGAAAATGCTTAATAAAGTCGTAATTTTTGTTATTTTTGGAGCAAAATGTATTTTCAATGCTTCAATAAATTCTAACGGACCCTCTGATGTCACATGGACTACTTTGATGATGTTTTTATTACCTTTCTGGACGTGGACAGTATACTGTACATACATTTTCAATGGAGGGACTGAAAGCTCTCGGACTAAATCTAAAATATCTTAAACTGTGTTCCGAAGATGAACGGAGGTCTTACGGGTTTGGAACGACATGAGGGTGAGTCATTAATGACATAATTTTCATTTTTGGCTGAACTAACCCTTTAAGCATCAAGCTGCAAGACAAACAAGACAACAAATGGCCAAGGGAATCCAGTATCAACTGATCCAAAGAACAGAATCCATCTTCTGTTAAATCTAGGCCCAAAATAGGTCAGGTTAGGACACAGCCCGTCATTTTTTTTTTTATTGATATTTTCCCCTGACCAATAACAATACACACATTTGTCAGGTTTGTGCATCATTAATTGAAGCATCAAACAAATACAGCTGCCATATTTGATTTTCATATTTTCAATGCAAAGATATTTTTTTTCAATGGCTGAATGCATTTTAAAACATTTGTGATCTGTTATTATTTTCATTATGTTTAGGAGAGATTTTGGTTTACAATATGATCTTTTGAAAATGGATATTAAAGAAGCTTGCAGCTCAAATAGCATCACCTTCATGTTGACATTTGTGACCCTGGACCACAAAACCAGTCTTAAGTCGCTGGGGTATATTTTTAGCATGAGCCAAAAAAACATTGTATGGGTCAAAATTATTGATTTGTCTTTTATGACAAAAATCATTAGGATATTAGTTAAAGATCATGTTCCATGAAGATATTTTGTACATTTCCTACCGTAAATATATCAAAACGTAATTTTTGATTAGTAATATGCATTGCTAAGAATTAATTTGGAAAACTTCAAAGGGGATTTTCTCAGTATTTTGATTTATTTATTTATTTATTTTTTTGCACCCTCAGATTCCAGAAGTTCAAATTGTTGTATCTCGGCCAAATATTGTCCGGCCCTAATAAACCATACATCAATGGAAAGCTTATTTATTCCGCTTTCAGATGCTGTATAAATCTCAATTTTCGAAAAATTGACACTTAAGACTGGTTTTGTGGTCCAGGGTCACATTTGGTTACCACTTTAACTGCACTGGCGGTGATGTATAGTTTGGTGGCACTTGGGTAATTTAGACACAGCTTCTGTAGTCGAGCTCCATTTCCACATAAACATCTTAACTATATGCATTTAGCTTAAATGAGCCGCTGTCAAAACCGTGAGTTACCAAAGTGGGACTTGGCCACATTTTCCCATAAAGCCACACTCATGGGACCACCACTTACAATGCAAAAGAGAAGCAAAATACATGTGCTTATCTAGCAGTTCCCTAGCTGATGGCTGTGGTACAGAATAGCTTCTCTTTTACTGGTGGAACAAACTGGATTAGGTTTGCAGCAGCCTCAAGACTTCCCTCTTTGTAATATCTCCTCCAACACATGGCTTTCCTTCTTGAGGGAGACGACATCTGAATTTTAGTTTTACATAACGTGTTTTATAGTCAGAGCCAATGGATGTGTGCATCTGTAAATGGCTGCTAAGTGCTCAAGCAACCATCCTGTTTGAATTCACCTTCCCAAATAGATTCATATTTGTCCTAGAGATGAAGTGCATGCAGCAGGAGGTATTAGATGCATTATTTCTTGCATACACTAATTCCTTGATTTACAGACCGATAGGGAGCATAATGTGTGCAGGGATGATGGCCTGTTTATGATGCCATGCATGCAATAATGCAAGACTGAATTGTCTCATAAAAGACAAGCATGTGACTCTTCAGTTGATTTATCCCTTCCCTTTAGAGAGAATGGCATCAATGCAATTAGGCCCGGTTTCATTTAGACAAGAAAAAAGGATTCCGCTGTTAATGTGCTTAGCATTTTCCTGCACAATTAAAAAATTGCTAATAGTACAAATGCATGCTTGACTATTCATTGATTTTTGTGGTAGTGCATATTACTATATATTATATAATTATTATTATTTTTTATCAATAGTGAATGAAATGAGAGAAACATACCATGTATAAACTTTTATTGGCCACATAAATTTAATAGCAGGGCACTATACTGCATTTTAATTGTATATACTTTCCCTGTTGTTTCACTGCTGCTCCTGGCCTGTCATCATAACATTGTTCTCCATAGTACAACACTATAATTCAAATGCAACAATAACCCAGCACAACCAAAGAGGCATTTTCTGATGTAGTCTAAGTGTATACTGGAATGTAATTTGAGCTGTGCTTTCAAAAGGAGATCATTCCAGAACCAACAGTATGGACACTCTGCTCCACAATGACCATTAATGAATGTACTCCTGAAAAGAAACAACTCTTGGAAACCATGGCAAGCACTAAAAATGTGTTAATGCTTTTAATCTTTTTCATTTTTGCCATTGTGGCTCTATGAACTCTCTCTATATAGAACAATGCTTTATTCTCAGTGCATTATACATATATATGACTAGTTGTGTGTTTTTTAGTGGTATCACAATTTTTTTTCTGTTTTTGTCCCATCAACGAAAATAGCACCACACAAATCTACAGCAAAGCTAGAGTACCTGAATGAATCAGCATTTGTGAATGAACTGGTTGAATGAATAATTCAATGACTCACTCATGATTCACTCATGTCACTTATTCCCTTCCTGAATGAATCAATGTTTTTGAGTGAATCGGTTAGATTAATAAATGAATTGCTTATAAAGTCAGTCCCTTGTTGTCAACTACTGGCGTAATGTCTGAAATGCTATTGTATAATACAGGAAAATAATTTAATAGTATGCACAGTCTTCATATACCATGTTACCAAATGTTTTGCTTGATAAAATTATGCAAGTATTTGAGATTGGTTCCTTAACTATTACTATGAAAACCAGTCAAATCTGATGACAAAATAATCACAACATATGCAAAAATAGCACAAAATATCGGTTTTCAGCATCTGGGTTCATGACATTTATAGATGTTTATTTATAATCTTAATTAATGCACTAGTTAAAATGTCTGTGGCACAGAAATTCAGGCAGCCTCAATGAACATTATCTGTGTTTTTATTTTGCTGCCGGGATAAATTTGTGACGGCTGGTAAAAGAGGAGGAAGCAATTGCAGGCAATCAGAAGAAGTTTATTGAAATCAGAGTCCAGAATGTAGGCAATGGCAACGAAGGTCTACGGTGGCGTGAGAAGAGCTGGATGGTGAAGTCGCAGGTGAAGGTGAAGACGGTCAATGGATGAAACCAGGAACAGACCGGAACCAGGATGTCTAAGAAACTAAAATAACATATCTGTCTAACCTTAACCCTTGCGCCGGTAAACCAACTAGGCAGTGGAGACATGAATGAGGATCTGACAACAGACAGAGAGATGAGTGAGTATATGTAGCTGAGTGGAGATGAGGATCAGCTGGAGCGAGACAATCAACACACAGGTGACAACAATCAACCAAACCGAGCACATGGAGACTACGTGAGTACAACAACAAACACAAAACATGACACGGAGGAAACAATGGATTTCCTACCGTGACAGTACCCCCTCCCTCCCCTAGGACGTCACCTGACGTTCCCAGCCTGCTTTACCTGTAGAGTGTAATCATCAATAAGGCGGTGATCCAGTATGTCCCGAGCAGGAAGCCCACCTTCTCTCCTCCGGACCGTAACCTTCCCAATCCACCAAGTACTGAAATCCGCGTCCCCTCCGTCTAGAGTCCAGAATACGATTAACCAAATATGTGGTTTCCCCATTAACGATACGATGCGGGGGGGGGAACCGGGGCAGGCGGGTTAAGACGGGAAAAAATCACCGGTTTTAATTTTGGACACATGGAACACGGGATGAACCCTCCTGTACGCCGGAGGAAGGCTAAGACGCACTGTTACCGGATTAATGATTTTGGTAACAGAAAACGGGCCAATAAATTTGGGAGCAAGCTTATTCGAAACGGAATGCATCTGAATATTCTGGGTAGAAAGCCACACTCTTTGACCGACGACGTAACGGGGAGGCTTCGACCGGTGGCGATCGGCCTTAGCCTTGGTGCGCGACCTAGCCTGGAGCAGAGCTCTGCGAGCTCTGGTCCAGGTGCGGTGACACCTCTGGACTAGTGCGTGTGCGGAGGGGACCGAAACCTCGGATTCCGTACTGACAAAATTAGGTGGTTGGTACCCTAAACTACACCTAAATGGAGACATGCCCGTAGATGACACTGGTAAAGAATTGTGTGCGTACTCCACAATTGAGAGTTGCTGACACCAGGACGAAGGATTATTGGAAGCCAAACATCGCAAAACCCTTTCGACATCCTGATTGGCTCGCTCGGTTTGACCATTGCTCTGGGGATGGAACCCGGAAGAAAGACTAACAGTCGCTCCTAACAATTTACAAAATTCTCTCCAAAATTTGGACACAAATTGGGGACCCCTGTCAGAAACCACGTCTGTCGGAAGGCCATGTATACGGAAGACGTGGTCAATGACAGCTACCGCTGTTTCCTTGGCTGATGGTAATTTGGGCAAGGGGATAAAATGAGTCGCCTTCGAGAACCGGTCCACTACGGTTAAAATCACCGTATTGCCCTTAGAGGGCGGGAGGGCGGTAATGAAATCTAGCGAAATGTGGGACCAGGGTCTCGAAGGGACAGACAGCGGTAAGAGTAACCCATCTGGAGGTCGATTGGAAGTCTTACCAATAGCGCAAACTGAACAAGCCAAGACGAAGTCGTGGACGTCACGAGCCATACCAGGCCACCAAAATCGTTGCTTGACTAGAAACCTAGTTCTAGTACTCACCCCTGGGTGACAAGCAACACTGGAACAATGACCCCACTGGAGAACGTCTGACCGTAACCCCTCCGGCACAAACAATCGGTTCGGTGGGCAACGAGCCGGGGGCGTTACCCCTTCTAAGGCAGTCAGCACCTTCGATTCGACCTCCCATCTGAGCGCGGAGATAATGATGGTCCCCGGTAAAATGGGCTCGGGAGTAGCAGTACGATCGGAACGCTCAAAAAGACGGGATAAAGCATCGGGTTTGATGTTCTTGGAACCCGGCCGGTAAGAAAGTGTAAAATCGAAACGACCGAAAAACAATGCCCACCGAGCCTGCCTGGAGTTAAGTCTTTTGGCGGTTCTAATGTATTCGAGATTCTTATGGTCCGTCCATACAATGAAAGGTACCCCCGACCCTTCAAGCCAGTGACGCCATATCCCAGTGCAAGTTTGACTGCCAACAACTCTCGATTGCCAATGTCATAATTAACCTCTGCAGGAGATAAACGGTGAGAATAATACGCGCAAGGATGCACCTTTCCGTCTGAGGATGCGCGTTGAGACAACACTGCTCCTACCCCCACCTCTGACGCGTCGACCTCCACTATGAATTGACGTGAGCGATCAGGGGTGACGAGAATGGGAGCTGAAACAAAGCAGCTCTTCAGTTTGGCAAACGCAGCCTCGGCTGCGTTTGACCACCTGAACGTCAAACTAGGGGAGGTCAAGGCGGTCAGAGGAGCGGCTAGTTGGCTGAAATTGCGAATGAAACGCCGGTAAAAATTGGCGAACCCCAGAAATCTCTGCAGGGCCTTGCGAGACTCTGGGGATGGCCAATTTACCACAGCCTTAACCTTCTCAGGATCCATGCGAACACCCTCAGTCGAAATGATGTGTCCTAGAAAAGAAACAGACTGTGCATGAAAAACGCATTTCTCCGCCTTGACAAACAATCCATTCTCTAGCAACCGCAGAAGCACTCGTCGTACGTGTTGCACGTGTTCCTGGAGAGACGAAGAAAAAATCAATATGTCATCCAGGTAAACATATATGAACAGATCGACCATGTCTCGCAACACGTCATTAACGAGTGCTTGGAAGACTGCCGGCGAGTTCGTTAGCCCGAAAGGCATCACGCAGTACTCAAAATGGCCTCTAGGGGTGTTAAAGGCAGTCTTCCACTCATCCCCCTCCCTGATGCGGACCAAATGATAAGCATTGCGTAAATCCAATTTAGTGAAAACGGACGCTCCCTGCAACCTCTCAGAAGCTGAAGACATAAGCGGCAAAGGATAGGTATTCTTTACCGTTATGTTGTTCAGCCCTCGGTAGTCAATGCAAGGTCGCAAGGATCCGTCCTTCTTTCCCACAAAAAAGAACCCCGCCCCCGCTGGAGAAGAAGAAGGGCGGATGAACCCCGTTGCTAGAGAACTGGATATATATTTCTCCATGGCCGCCGTCTCTGGAATAGACAAAGAATATAACTTGCCCTTAGGCGGAGAAGTTCCTGGCAATAACTCTATCGCACAGTCATAGGGACGATGAGGAGGAAGAGAATCAGCCCGAGACTTACTGAACACCTCCTTCAGGTCGTGGTACTCCGCGGGCACGTTAGCCAAATCCACTGCTTCCCCCTGAAGACACAGACTCAGAAACATTAACACCAGCAGACAAAAGACAAGACAAATGACACTCCTCGCTCCAGCTAACCACAGATCCGAGGCGCCAATTGATCCTGGGGTTGTGTGTTTCTGGAGCCAGGTGTGACCTAGAACAATGGGGGATTGAGGTGAGTCCGTGATGTAAAATGAAATCTCCTCCGTATGGTTGCCAGATGTGATGAGAGAAACCGGTACAGTGGTCTGTGTGATGACTGGCAGTCTGTGTCCGTTGAGTGCAAAAGGTGCAATGGGGTGTTTGAGGGAGGTGAGAGGAATGTTGAGTTTAGTAGCCAACTTACAGTCCATAAAACTACCCTCTGCCCCAGAATCCAACAAAGCGTGATGATCGAGTGCGTGGGTGGACCACCGTAGACTCACCGGAAGGAGTGTCGATGTAGATGAGGTCTTCCTGGCAGAGATCCCACCCGATAGTAGCCTCCGTCTTACTATCGGGCTTGGTCTTTTACCGGACAGCGCTGGATGTGATGTTCTTGGCTGCCGCAGTATAAACATAGTCCCAGGGATCTCCGCCTGATCCTCTCCTCCCGGGAGAGCCGAGCTCGCCCCACCTGCATGGGTTCAAGATCTCCCGGTGGGCTGACCGCAACCTCTGAGCGCTGACGCTGAGCCTCCGGTCTGGTCGCGAGAACTGCTCTCCCCCTCCGTCTGGCGGCTTGGTCGAGTCGGTTGTCTACTCGGATGGTGAGGTCGATCAGGCCATTGAGAGAAGTGGGGAGCTCGACGGCGCGGATCTCCTGTTGGATGCGGTCAGCCAACCCATGCAGGAAGTGATCCCACTGCGCCTCTTCGTTCCACTTACACTCCGCCGCCAGGGTGCGGAACTCATAGAATAGTCGGCTACGGACCTGTCTTCCTGACGTAGGTCCGTGAGAAGTCTAGCCGCCTCCCTCCCGGCGACGGAGCGGTCGAAGACCCGTCTCATCTCCTCCGATAGGGCGTGGAACGAGGCACAGCAGCTGTCTTGGTTCTCCCACACCGCCGTCCCCCAGAGGGCAGCCCTCCCCGTCAGTAGTGACAAGACGAATGCCACCTTCATTTCCTCGGTTTGAAACGTGCGGGGCTGCAGGGCGAAGTGCAGAGAACAATGAGACAGAAATGATCGACAAAACTTTGGCTCACCCGCATATTTCTCAGGGATGGGGAGGCGTGGTTCGGACTGGGAAATCCCCTCCGGAGACGATCGGCGGTGTGGGTGGCGTGGGAGGCGCAGCGTGGTGGCGGTTGTTGTGTTGTTGTCGTTGAGCCTGGAGAGCGAGCTCGGACACCTTCGTCACCATTGCTTTGGAAAGCTCGACCCATCTCATCTATCGCCTTGTCTTGGCGATCCATGCGATCAACGCCTCTCTGCAAAAACTCCTCTAGATGAGATGGGGAGCGATCGCCTGCTGCTTCCATGATGGTCAGATCCTACTGTGACGGCTGGTAAAAGAGGAGGAAGCAATTGCAGGCAATCAGAAGAAGTTTATTGAAATCAGAGTCCAGAATGTAGGCAATGGCAACGAAGGTCTACGGTGGCGTGAGAAGAGCTGGATGGTGAAGTCGCAGGTGAAGGTGAAGACGGTCAATGGATGAAACCAGGAACAGACCGGAACACTGACACGAAGACGACAACACGAATACAATCCAGCACACGACCACGGAAGACGGTTTAAACCAACTAGGCAGTGGAGACATGAATGAGGATCTGACAAACAGACAGAGAGATGAGTGAGTATATGTAGCTGAGTGGAGATGAGGATCAGCTGGAGCGAGACAATCAACACACAGGTGACAACAATCAACCAAACGAGCACATGGAGACTACGTGAGTACAACAACAAACACAAAACATGACACGGAGGAAACAATGGATTTCCTACCGTGACAAAATTACTTCGTATTTGTGCTGCTTCTTAAAAGCACTTCTGCTACATAAGTACAATTACCATTTTTGTGATCCCTATGAAAGGAGAGAACTGTATTCTGTGTGAAATAACAAAATGTCTGGTTACATAATACTGAAGTTGTGAAGAATAGTCTGCAAAAGAAAAACAGATCATCATGTTCGGTAAGAAACTATATAAAAAACTAATGTATAGACTGTAATGGTCAAAGCACCAAATGCATAAATCACTCCTGACGTAAAGCAACTGATGGGATAGTTCTGCAGTAGTCTTATGTATTAATTTGAGACCAAACAGTGGGTTGTCATGTATTACTGAAGCACTCAAGAGTGCTGTGATTTCAAGAGCTGTTGATTTGAGGCCACTTCTCCACAAAAAAATAATTTGAATCATTTATCTGTTTTATCTGATTTGAAGACTAGATTTTTTTTCTCAGAGCAACATCAAAGATTTAGAGCTGGAAGGTTCTGATGGCTTAGAAAGAATGCCAAATGAGCAAATTTCAAATGAAAAACACTGAACAGTTGTATGTTTTGTGTGTGTGTGTGTGTGTGTGTGTATGTATATATATATAGTAATGTCAGGAGGCATGACAACGGAGTAGAGGATCCAAAAGCAAAGCATATTTAAAAGCGCGGTCAGACAGGCAGACTCAAAACACCAGCAAACAGTAATATCCAAGGCACAGGCAGAAGGGTAATCCAATACACAGGCAATAGTCAGGGCAGGCAGCAAACAATCAAAAAACAAGGAAATAGTCCAGCAGGGTAGTGATGTTCAGTTCTTGAACGAATCATTCTTTTGAGCCAGTTCTCAGGAAGTAACCGGTCGAGCCGGTTCACAAATCGAACTGAATCGAACTTTAGTTTCGGGTTGATGATGCAGGATGCACAGCTGAAGCAGCACATCCTACTCAAAAAGAACCGATTGAGCCAGTTCAACCAACTGTTGAAAGTTTGCTGAGGATTGCCGAGGACTCAACAAGAACCGAATGAGCTGTGGCAAAAACTGAAGATTCTGATGAGTGAGTTAACGATACTGTGCAAGCCCGAGGCGCGTACTGGAAACAGTGGCGCAAAAACAGGATATGCGCTGGAAATATGCTTATTATGACTGTTATTAATTTACATTTTATTAAAACCTACAAAAACCTTTCTGTCAAGTGATGAATACATTTTACAATAGTTTATTGTGCATGCATATTATATTTGAAAGTGAAAGTCGTGACATTTGCCAAGTAAGGTAACCCATACTCGGAATTGGTGCTCTGCATTTAACCCATCCAAGTGCACATACACAGCAGTGAGAAGTGAACACACCGTGAATACACACCTGGAGCAGTGGGCAGCTATATATCCAGCGCCCGGGGAGCAACTGGGGGTTCAGTGCCTTGCTCAAGGGCACTTCAGCCATGGGTATTGAGGGTGCAGGGAGATTCGAACCTGAGACTTTCTGGTTACAAGTCCAATTCTCTTACCAATAGGCCAAAGCTGCCCCATATTTAAAGTTGCTTAAGCAAAATCAAGGAGTTTATAAGACTTGTTTATTCATTCTTTATACTGTAGACATGTAGAGCATATCCACGTTTGTGCATCAATGTCTGTAATGTGTGCTGCAGGTGTGAAACTTTTAGGAATCTTATCCAAGTTAGTCAATATTGAGAATATTCTAGTGAATCATATTATGTATGCAGATGATCTTGTGGTGTTTAGTTCTGATTATGGTCTTGAACATGATATTTTTTATAATCCTGATAAGAGTGCGGTTATGATTTGCAGAACTGAGGAGGATAAAAGTATAAAATTTCCAGTTTTCAAGCTGTCTAATAAGAGTCTTACTGTGTGTGTGAGAAAGTAAATTACCTTGGACATTTCGTCAATGAAACCACTAACAGATGATGAGGATATTGAAAGGCAACGCTGTATGTGGTATATGCAGGCAACATTTACGTAAGTTTAGTTTCTATTCAAATTAGGTGAAGGTGTCACTTTTTAAAGCATATTGTACAACACTTTATACTGCTCATCTGTGGTTCAACTATAGAACATCTAGTTTAAGCTTAAAAATAAAGATTTATTTCTAACAGTGATATCACTGTTATTCCATAACAGTGTTTTATGAGGTGAAAAACTATGAACATAACACAGTTTCCAAGCAAGGAGACATTGCTGATGAAATTTGGACAAAGTACTGTAATAGGTAGCTTAGAATGTAAATAGTTGCAGTTTAAAATAAAGGAAAGACTACCAATTTTTCCAAATATTTGGTTGGGGATAAAATGCCAAATGGATCTTGGATTGGATTGATCTTTTAAGCCAATTTATTTTAAACACGTTTTTATTTTAATTTATTTTAAACATGTCAGAAAAAAAAAAAAATCAACACCTCCTTCTGCTCTTTTTTAATTTATGAGATTTCTTTTTCCAAATGAAATCTAAAAAAAATATTGACTTCTTTGCCAATGTTGTTCTCAACAAATAAAGATAAAGATGGATATACAAAATGAGAAAGACCTTCTGCCTTTGATAGGAGGACTCTGCCATATAACGACAGGTCCCGCTGTAACCAGATATTAAGAATATTTGCAAATCTAATTATGCTAGCAGAAAAATGTAAGTGTTGTCTTGCCAGAAGATTTTTAGTAATATAAATACCTACAGTAGGTATTTCACCATGGGCTTAACAGGAATATTTTCTATTGAATCATGATTCAAATCATGGACAAGCATAATCTCACATTTTGAAATGTTTAATTTTAAACCAGAAGCACAAGGAAACTGGTTAATTAAATCTAAAACCTTTGACACACAATTTTCATCTTTTAAGAACAACGTGGTGTTGTCTGCCAACTGTGAAATTTTAATTTCCCTCCCAAAAACAGAGATTCCTTTCAATTCTTGATTCTGAACAATGCTCACAGAGAGCAACTCAGTTACTAATAAAAATAAAAAAGGAGAAAAAGGGCAGCCCTGCCTAGAACCACACTGTGCATCAAATCTGTGAGAAGTGTCAAAATTAATAACAGAGCTGTTGATTCCTTTATAAAACATAGAAATAGTAGAAATAAACTAATCCCCAAAACCAAACAATTTAAGCGATTTTAAAAGAAAATCGTGTTCAATTGTGTCAAAGGCTTTTAAAAATCAAGAAAAAGAATAAGACCTTGAGAGTGCATGGAATCTGCATAATCCAACAAATTCAGGACTAGTTTTATATTGTTGGATATATGACGTCCTTTTAAAAAAACAGATTGTGTTTCATATATAATAGAATTCAGATGCAATTTTAATCTATTGGCATTAACCCGAAGTCAGAATTTTATAATCTACTGTAAGAAGCATAATCGGGTGCCAATTCTCAATAGAAAGAGTGTCTTTGTTGGGTTTAGGGATAAGGGGAAATAATCCCTTTGTTGTTAGAAAAGAAATGCGTAGAGACGTTATTGCTTGATGACGTCAGGAACCGATGAATCAGCTTTTTGAATCGGTTCAATGAGCCGATCTGTCCAAAACCGGAACCGGTCCAGAACCGGTGCGCGGAAGTGAATCAGACTTTGCATCCCTAGTCCAGGGTTGGAAACAAGGAACAAGAAAAACATGGGAACACTACAGGCTTAACAATCATCAGTGGTGTGAGAGTGTATGTATGCCATTCTTTAGCCGATTCGGACGGTAATTGTTTCTCATGTGTTCTTATGTATATATTGATTTAGTTTTCACCTCAGTGATAAAACTCATGGATTCGGATGGCGATATACTCACAGAGGAGGAGTGAGTTCTGTGATCATACTAACCTGGGAACTCGCTGCTCACGTGACCAGTCACATAATTGTCTGCTGTATACATAAATGTATACTTATTATTGTGTAAAATGCATTTAAAAATACTTATGTAAAATATATTATTATGCCAAGCATATTTTATAATATATAATCATTTATTTGATTTAAATCTCCTGTTTAAAAAGACATGCTATAGTTGTATATAATTATACGTGATATGTAGCCTATATATCAGTTTATAATACACATTGTAAAACTGTATTGCATACAGTAACTGCTGCTGCCATAATAAAGACCCATATCGAATTTTTGCGTGGTTTTCTTTTCTTTCTGCTCCCAGTCGCTGTGAGAAGTTATGAATTATTATTCTTTTAAATTTTTTTTTTCAGCATTTCAGAAATTAATATGTATGCAAATCACACCGAAGTACAACAGTTAACGTAGGCTACCTTACGGTGTTTGGGAGTGCTCAAAAAGGATTTAAGCACTGAATTTTGAAGCTATTTCATCTTGTAAACTCAGAGATGTGGATTCGGACGGCAATTAAATTACCTCATAACCTCAGTGTTTGTCAAAAAAACAGTAGGTAATTTGGCCGGGAAATTTTACGGGGGTGGTGAGAGAAAAACACAGACATCCTGGATTCAGACGGCAATTAAATCACGGACTACCCCTTGTAAATGGTGAAAATCACTTAGCCTACATCCACCTGAGAAACAATGGTGATGAGAGACAGGTGACTACAATTGGTGAGCGCTGATGAGTTCGGGCAAAGGATTATGGGAAATGAAGTCCTGGGTGAATAGTAAAAGTCATGGATGATTGTTTTTATATATATATATATATATATATATATATATATATATATATATATATATATATATATATATGTATAAGTAGATAATTAGTAGATAATTAGTGTAACCAATAATTGCTTATTGTTAGTAATTGTATTAACCAACATTAAATAACTTGACCTCATTATAATGTGTTACCAAATTAATTGTAAATAAACCAAATACCATCTATGTAAATTTCTGTAAAATTTATGTTAACTGCTCTTTTACTTAAACAGTTAGTTATTCTTTATTGTCCAACTCCCCATTTTATCTTTTTACAAGCTAAGGAACAGGAGATAAAGTTTCAATCAGCCAATAAAAAGAGAAATACTTGACATATGGATAACAATGTTGGATGCGATCTAATTTTGTCCTTGACTTAGCAGCTCTGCAAGACTGAGAAGATGCATTAACATATTCCTCACTTTAATGAGAAAACGACAGATGGCGGCTCATCATTGTGCTACTCAACACTTTCTCTAGGACTTTGTGGTGGAGGCGTATTATCAGGAAAAGAGGAAAAACCCTCTGTTTAAGAATAATTCACATTTGGCCTGCATCATCAGTATTCATAAGGGCCTGTTTGTGTTTCCAGAGAAGTTTGTTTGGTTTGTTGTTTCCCCAGCCAGACAAATGTGCTCAATATTTACATTGGTCACGGTCACAAAGCTCACCTGCCATAATAACTCTTTACATTACATATAGGAATGGCTTTCCTCTTCATGTGCTTTCTCTTCCAGAGATGGAAACTTCTTTGAAATGTATTGATTGGTATACAGTAACATTTGGATAGCAATTGATATTTTTGCACCTGCATTTCTGTTTTATCAGTAAAGCTGCAGGCGTTAGGATATTACAGCAAGCGTAGCAATAAAATATCCCTAAGACAGCCAATCATTTTAAGTTAAACTATTCAGGCTAAAATGAAGCTTCAAAACACTCAGATGATTCACTTAAGCACAGAGAAACATCTGAAGTACTCTGTGACTCATCAGACGTTCAAATCCATTTCTTCCCAGCTCTTCTTTCCAGTGGAACTGTACGAATACTTAATTTGCATTTACAGGATGTTTGAGGAAGAACATATCAAATATGCATGTCACACATCCTTGTATAGAATGCAGTGATCACACTTATTTGCATATATACGGCACAGTTATTCTTGTATTCAGAGGTGTCATGCACCTATATTTGAGAGAGCAGAAATGGTAGCGTTGGCTTACTTGGTGTGACGATGACTAGGTGGGATGAGACATTACTAAAGGAACAAGAGATCATTTTTTTTAGCAGTTGCTTATATCATCTAAGATGGTATAGTAAAGTGGTATAGTTGTTGGTTAGCATAAAAGTGGACTGGGTTTGTTGTTTCATAAACCAAATCAAACAAACTTGCAGCTGAACTTGACAGCCAGCGATCATAATGAATTTTCTTCATATAGAGAAAAGCATGTACGTAGATAAGGGATGCACAATATATCTATTTCATATCAGATGCTGATATTGTTGATTTTATTATTATAATTACTATTATTGGTTATGCTTGTTGTTGTTGTTTATTTGTTGGAATTGTGTGTATATGCATAAACATACTCATGCATGTATGTTAAATGGTGCATGCTGATTTCCATACATGTTTACATTTAGAGATTAGTAGTGTTATTAAAAAATGACAGCAAATACAATTTAACAACATTGTTAAACATTATAGAAGGTAGATCTTAACTAGTGCTTTTTTGTTTTGTTTTGTTTTTTTATTATTATTTACATAGTATTATAGTATTTATGAATATTTTGATTTCAGTTTTTGATTAAATTTTTAGTTTTGGTAATTTTGTCATATAGTACTTTTGTCATTTTAAATGTGTGTGTGTGTGTGTGTGTGTGTATGTTTATATATATATATATATATATATATATATATATATATATACACATATATATATATATATATACAGCATATAAGTACATTCTACAACATTTTATTTCACATTACTTGGCAATTTAGGTACATACATACACACACACACACATTAATATACAGCATATAAGTACTTCTAAACATTTTATTTCAGTTACTTGGCAATTTAGGTAACTCAATAGTTTTTGTTAATTTCAACACTGATCCTAACATGAAGTTCTGTATACTGAAAATAAATTGGTGTAGAAACCATTTTCACTCCAAAATCACATGTAAATTTCACAAATAATTATAAAGAATTAAACTTTATAATTTTTAATTATAAAGACTTAATTTTGTGTGTGTGTGTGTGTGTGTATATATATATATATATATATATATATATATGTATATAGATACTGTATATAGAGCATACTCTCAATTAATAATAACTTTTTTTCTTTTGTTTTTTTTAGTAAGAAATTAAAGTAATTTTAAGAGCAGCCAAAAAATTATCTCAACAGTGGTGCATCACTAATTTGATGATTTCAGCATTTCTTTTTATTTACAATTATTGTGCAAGTATCTACAGTTTTTTAAAATAATATTTTATAATTTTTTATCATTTTTTTTTCATAATTAAAAAACCATTTGTCTCAAAAATCTAAAGGAACCCATTTGTAAACAGAACATTCACTTTTCATTTCAGACGTTATATAAGCACAGCAATGCTGCACACGAATTGGTGTGGAATTGCTGATTTCCTCTAGTAGTGCCAATCAAACTCTAAACATCCAGCATATTGCCTCTTACCGCAATGGACCGTTAATGTATTCGCAGTGAGACAAGTGATGAATGGTTTGATAAACAGAAATCTCTGTTTGACCGTGAATTTCTTTCAAGTGTAAGTCACTGCAACTTGACATCTCATACCCGGTCAGGAATAATCAAAACAAGACACTACTGTTATATGTCATTCAGTGACAAAGACATGAAGCAGTTTCACACAAACAGAAGAATATAACGTGTATAATGGTGACTTACAAAAGCCATTAGAAGAGTTTAAGTCTCATTCCATGTGATCTGTGAGTCATAATTATTTTTTGGTGTAAATATTTGTCCAGTGAAACAATTGCAGCATTGTTTTGCACATGACATTTAATGTTTTGCAGCATAGTCATGAGGTTACAATCATTCAATTAATAAATCTCCAAATAAATGCCACAAGACCACAATGGAACAGAAAATTTCTCAACCGTTGGCATCAAGCAGAAGAATACCACTTTGATTTGATGATTTTCCAAAGTTGTATTGATTTGCTGCAGCAAGATCTTTTTTTTTACTCAAAAGATCTACAAAGGATTACGAGCTTAAACTTAAACCAAGAAAACAGATGAGAAAAACTAATTTCGCCTTGTATACAAACAGAAAAAGCTATGTTCAAGTTTGGTCATTAAAACTCCAATAAAACTGGCTTTGCAAATGATAGCTTTGCTTCACCAAAGGACTGCAGACTGACTGTGCAGATTTAAACACAACTGTAAGAGCCAGAAAAGCCAAGCTAATGAGACGCCAGCACTCCAAAGAAGAACCCAAGGTGAGCTGGGAATGCCCATGTATCATAACTGACCCCATCTAGTACTCGTTCACAGGCCATCAATTCACAGTAAAACTAAATTGCTGCACTTCATAGTTCAATGGAGTGAATCAACCCTTTGTCAGAGTAACCCCATGTGGCTTTGGTTGTAATGTCTGCCGTCCTTTTCACACACACACATGCTGACACACCCAAAACCAGAACATACCATCAGTCAAACACACTGCCGTATCAAGGAGACGTGCTGGTCTCAAGTCAATTGATCAATCAGCCCGATCTGGGATGGGGAGAAGCACTCTGCCTGTCAGGATGGCTGACTGTAAATACAGTGCTGCAAAAAGGAAGAAAAAGGGGCTGTTTGATGGACACAAGCCGTAATTGAGCGCATTTTCTTGGGGCATGCGGCATGGCTTGGGGAAACTAACAAAGCTGATGTTCACTACAGTGTTCAATAAAAGAACTAACCAAACCACATGAAATTCCCTCAGCTAATCATAAACACTTTGGCTAAATGGGTTTCCGCTGTGCATATCTTTTATATTTTAGTTTTTAGTTTCAACTTAAGTTTTTTACAAATTTTGTATTATACTTTTGTCATTTTTTTAAAATGTAATTTTATTCCTTGTGTTTCTATTGAGTTTTGGTTATTTTATTTAATCATTTTAGTACTTCAACAACAATTTATTCTATTTCTAAATTTGTCATTTTTATAAGTTTGAGATTATGTGTGTGTATGTGTGTGTGTGTGTGTGTGTGTGTGTGTGTGTACATGTTTTTCTATCCCGGTGGGAAATTAAACCTGAATACACACAGACTCATGGGGACCTAAATTGAGACATTTTCTGCAAATGTTCTAGAAGAAATAATTTTTTATATGATGAAATAATTTTGTCTTTTCGTAAATTTTTTAAATCTGACTTGTCTTGGATCATTTATTATGAAAAATATGAAAAATGACTTAATTGAAACTTGTAAGAATAGACTTTATGCAGATCTTTATGTACAGCTTTGCCTTATGTGAATTGTTATCCTTGTTTATCATTATTATTGATATTAACCTAATAAACTGTGTGCATTATTAGCACAACACATAAAGATCCATATTCGCCATTTCCAAAAAGTACAATAGGCCTGTATTGCCTCTAAATGTCCTTCCAGTAAGCCTGGAGACAGGTTTCATTATTTAAAGATACAGTGTGTGCTCCATTATGGACTTATGTTTTGAAGTTACTGAGCTGAGGCAGAGGTAGAAAACAGACGGACACACTCACATGGAAAATTGAAAGTCCCTAGTGAAAATATTCTTGTTCCACATATCAGGTAAAATACATATTCCTATCATCATTCCTCATTTGCACGCATCCTCTATTGGAGTATTTTTAGAACTTCAAAGTCTCTGTAACCCAGACAGTTATA
Organism: Cyprinus carpio; assembly: GCF_018340385.1. Classification (NCBI taxonomy): domain Eukaryota; kingdom Metazoa; phylum Chordata; class Actinopteri; order Cypriniformes; family Cyprinidae; genus Cyprinus; species Cyprinus carpio. The sequence continues at coordinate 19,496,617 of NC_056591.1, read as the reverse complement.
CGAGCTGACAGGTCCATTTTTGGAAATGCTATTTATTTTATGTGTTTATAGTTGATATTCAGATTAATTGCTATCGGGGCATGTTGTCACAAAGGTCAATGTGTGTTTATTGAACTGTATCTTTTTATTCTTGGGCAATAACGGTAAAAATGTCTGATAGCTTTTTTGAAGACAGGATATCAAGGTTTGTGTATGTACAGAAATAGATTTTTGAAACTAAATCTACTCTTAGAAACAGTCACTGGAATAAAAAGTAGCCCCAGTAACTATTAACTGCAACTAGCAACAGCCATCCATTGAATTTTTGTTTTGTTTTTAGGATGGGTTTATATTAGAAAAAGAACAAAATAATAAATGTAAGATTTTTTTTTTTAAATGCTTCAATATAAAGTCCTTTTGTAAATATTGCACAGAAATCAGTGGTCACAGGATGGTTAGGATGTCTATCAAGACTCTTGCATTCCACAAAGCTGAAGTTTCTTTCATGGAAAGGCAGGAATATTTTTTAAAAAGCCCTTAGTTGACAAGTGTGAAAAATCTAACTGCATTTTGATATTCTCTGCAGGGAACTATCGAGAGAACGCCCTAGATATAGCACCAAAAGGTCATTTTCATTTCTAAAATAGAACTGACACAATCTGTTTTTGATAAGGGAGCCATTTCTGCACTTAGCAGCAATCCTCCTTTTCATAGTATTGATTTAGCTACTAACATGCAACAGGGTCAGCGGTATTGGAGTTTAAAGGTGATTGGTTGATTTTATTGCACCCTTTCTTTGCCAGGAATGTACTCCAAACACTCAGTGGGTGATGTAAATGAATTCTGTCACATTACGGCACGTCTCCGAGAAGCAGCCATGAAACGTTTAGTCATATTCTTAATTAAGTGATTTTGTACAGCTAGCATAAACCATTTATAGAGTTTGCATAAATGATAAATGGCAACTGCATGAAGCAAGTGTATGAAGCAGAGAACCTGTGCTGTCATGTATGTAAAGCTGTTTGGGTTTCTGAGCTTAGTAGTGCAGAGGTTTTCTTGAGTGAAATGTTCTTGTGATGCAGGCTAGGCTGTCTACAGCAATAACCCTGACCTAGAAAAAGGGATACGTCTCAGTGTGGATGGCATATTTTCATAAATCAGTCGGTTGAGCTTGCATTTTCTGAGGCAAAGATGCACTGTCACAAAAAAGGTGTGTGTGTGTGTGTGTGTGTTTGGGGGTTCTCTTTCGGTTCCAGCACTTGCCCTTGGTAATGCAATTAGCCAGTATCTTCATAGACTTCCCTGCAATGGGTAATTTGAGTTACAGCTTCCATGCTGCTAAAATGCTAATGATCTCACTGCTGTGTGTAGCATAAATTAAAACATATCACAACAGTATCAACCCAAAAAGAATCTGAGAATGCAACTAACAGCACTTGAGGTTTTTAAAGCCTTGTGAATCAGTTGATTTACATAAAAGTAGGACATTTGAATGGATATATCAATGGACTTGATAATATACGCATATTCAAACACAGAGATTGGAATAAGTGTTGCCTCATGTTGTTCCAAACTGGTATGATTTTCCTTTTTCTGCAGAACACAAAAGATATTTTGAAGAATATTTGGTTCCAAACAACATTGGACCCCACTGACTTTCCTAATACACTTTAACATCCAAAGAACCTTTCTACTGCACAAAAGGTTCTTCGTAGTGGAAGAAGTTTCTTCAGATTATTGAAATGTTCTTCACACAAAAAAAAGAAAAGAATGGTTCTTTGGGAAACCATAAATGGTTCTTCTATGGCATCACTGTGAAAACTTTGTTTTGGAACTTTTATTTTTAAGAGAGTATGGACAAAAAAAATAAAAAATCTCACATTTTTTTTAAAATGTCTTTTGTGTTCCACAGAAAATAAAAAAGTCATAAAGGTTTGAAAAGACATAAGGGTGAGAAAATTATGACAGAAGTTTACTTCTTGGGTGATCTATCTGGCATGTTATTCATATGCCTCAACTAATTTGGCTTCACCTGGGGCTCATATTATGTCCTGCTGTTCCAAAACATTTTGCAATAACCCTTGGTTCCTTCTTGTGAGCAAACAGTTTCCATCCACAGTGCTTTGGCGCTCATGGGTATAACCTTACACTTGCCAAATGTAATTCAAGTGAAAAACATAATGAGGGCAGTGGACGGAAATGAAGAGTCAATGCCTCAAGGAAAGGTGCTGTGCTTTTAAATTCAACCCACTTCAGAGAAGGATCATAGGATGGCTGAAGCCAAATTAAATTTACACACCAAGATATCTTACGTCAAGCTATAAGGGTAATTTTATCACAGCAGACCTCAGTACAGATTAAATCAATTGTCATATTGGGAGTTTATTAGACCGTTTTCCCTGATCGGATTTTGGAATACTGTAAAATGGCTTGCGTGGCTTGTTTTCCTCATGAATGATTTACAGAGTTGATCTGGCAGAGCTATTGTGTCTATCCTAATATAATCCTCTCTCACATTTTGTTTTCTGTATTAATTATGTGAGTGATTTTGGGAATGCATATTAAATCATGTGGATTAGGATTATCTTTAACCATTGCCTCTGTTGTAATTATTGTATTTTTTTAACAACTTATGACAGTCTTAGAGTTGGCAGACTGTCCTGATCATCCCGCTGAGGAATGTAGAAAACAAGGAAGGAAGATGTTGGTCTGCCAAGTTGTAGTTTAATGCTTGCCATTCTTGTCTGAAAGAAAAATTACTTATTTAATAAGCTCTTTTAATAAAATAGCTCACAGGCTCCTAATGATATAATTCATAATTAAGGGAAAAAAGGAAAAGAGTTTTTGGATATATTGAAGTTTTGATTGTGGTTAAAAGCTGTTAATTTTAGTAAAAACCAAGTGTCAGAAACCTTAGATCTCTGTATGGTCCTATGTTTAGAAACATGTGCATTACATGTGTAGTAGCTCTAACATGGATTAAAAAGCAACAATACTCCAATTGTGATTTCATGGAGTCTGTGAGGCATGAACTATATTATTATATTATTTATTTAATGCATTGCATAGATTTGAACATAGCTCAGTCAGATTATTTTAATGTTGGAGCAGTGATGTAGGTCCTATACTTCAACTTAATATCTCATATAAACATCTGTACAGTTTGCTCAATGGAAATATTAATACGACGTGAATATATTCAGATGACTAGGTGAATCCAATAAAAGTATGCCACCTGTGATCCAAACCATGGCCTTTTAGTGGAAGGGAGTCAGCAGGTTTCAAGGAGCTCATTAGTAATTAAGTACTGCTTAAGCCCAGTTTAAGCCCCATCAAAGCCACTATGACATTAAACCCTGGCTTCGGAGTGCAAGGAGCTTTTACTGAATAAGATGCGAACAGGTCTATTTTTAGTTGGGACGTTTAGAACTTTTTAGAGGTTGTGAATTCAAAAGATCAAGTCATTTGAGAATTCAAAAAGAGGGACAGTAACTATAAACACACAAGGCAAATAATAACTAAACTCAGTGAGTTTCTTTTTCAACCTTCTGTTAGTGATGAAAACCACTTTTTAACGCTTTACACAATGAAAGTTATCAAGCTTGTGATGACCTTAAAGAATCAAAACAGAGTTTGTCGGCAGTGGATTCAGCAAAATACCACATAAAATGGCTGTTGGATTTATCTGTTTATTTATGTAAATTGCAACAGATTTAAACTGTAAAATTTAGAGGTTATTCTATAAAGGATTTTTTTATACACCGTATCACAGTTAGCTTATGCTGTCAGCTATCATAAAAGACATTTTAAAAGGTTATTATTTTATTTTTGTGACATGTAACAAATTAGTAATTAGTTACTAATGTTTTGTGCATGAACAATACCTTCTGATACTGATCCTAAAGCAAGTTGTTGAAGCAGCATACTGTTGCTATGGTGACCCCCTACTTGTGAGCATCTATTTATGCCATTCTGACTAACTTGTAATCTAAGTTGTGTGGTGACTGAAATGTGTTTTTTGAAATATTCACTCATCTCAAACTAGCCTCCCTAGGGTTTTTGAACACACTTGTTAGACTTAGTTCCTAGGACAGGAAAAACAAAAGGAAAACAAATGGTGGTGATATGAATACTAAATGACAAATATTTAAAAGATAACCTTCTAAAAGCGCTTTCTCATTTTTGTTTTGCTGTACTTGGTTTATTTTGCGCTGCAGGGAAAATGTACCATTTCTCCCTTTCTGTACTACTAAAAAGTACCCCAAACAACTCAAAAGCAGATCTTTGTTTGAAACAGTAACAATGCTATATTTGGTCAGTGCTTAGAGATATTCAAGCAAGAAATGAGCAGCACTGAAAGTGTTACATCACTTTCAGTGAAACAACTGCAAAACAACATTGAAATCTTATTCCCACCAGCGACCAGCACATGCAGGCACTTATTTGGCAGTAGCTGCAATTTGCTTAGATTTACCAGGAATTTTCAGCAAATGAATGTACTGTACGCTTTTCAAAAGGTACACTTTAGGTACTAATATGTACATTTAAGGTACCAATATGGACTCTTTAGGTACAAAGGTGTGCCTTTTGAAAAGGTACCACCCCAGTGACAACTTTTGTACCTTTTTTTCTGAGAGTTTAAGTATAAGGCTGCCGTCACGGGAACATTTTTCTGGACCCTGTGACAAAGCACTAAACACCCTTTACACTGCAGAATGTATAGGGAGTATGTATGATACGACCCTGTGTGAGCATTAGTATAATGTTTTAGCAGTTGGTGTCTTGACCATGTGGTGAAAACATGAATATAACAGTTTAATACAATAGAATTAATACAATAGATCAACAATAAAAAAAGATCAAGTGCTTGCACTGTTCAGTAAATTTTCACAGGTGAAATGCAGGAATGCATAAAATCTGGAATTTTTGTGTGAGGGTGAAATATTTCTCCATTCAGATTTCGACATGGGTTTGAGATGGTTATGCAAATTAAGTGTGTGAGCTTTGCTTCATACATCTCTACACAACTCTATGACTTTTTTCTCAGCCAAATTTCTTTATATGGAATGCAGTAGTTGATGGTTTAAATGTAATTTTTAACATTTGTCCTCATTATGTTTTTTTCAGTTAAATGACATTGGCAAGAGTAAGTGTGACGAGTGGGGTGGGGCCGAGAGCCGTGGGAATGGAGCGAGGCCGGTGGAGTGATTGGGAAATGAGCGACACCTGCTTCACTCACCAGTCTCGAGTCCCACGGAGGAGATCAGAAGGATACAAGAGAGGAGCGACGACAGTGAAGGACGAGAGAGGACCAGGCCTGGGCTTTATTTTGTGGTTTGGTTTTTGTTTGTGCGTGGCAGTCGTCCGTGAGGGGCTGTCACGCTGTTTTGTGTTTATTTGGGTATTAAAGTTTTATTTGAGTGTCCGCCGGTTTGTGATTTAATTTTTGTGGTGATTGTGGTGTTTTTATGTTTTTTTTTTAAGGTTTTTATGGAGTTTTTATATTGTTACAGTAAGGTTATACCCATAAGCACCAAAGCACTGTGAAAGGGATTTTTTTGTTGAACAGAACAGGAAATAATATCAGCCCCAGGCAAGGCCACATTAGAACCTGTTACAACACAATTAGAAAAATACAACACAAGAACTCAAAAGAAATGCAGCATTTGAAAGTGATGATGCGGATGTGTTACATTTAAGACACCTATGTACAATCATCCGGCATTTCATTTCTACATATTACATACAGCATTCTACAGACCTCATGAAACCAGGATTTGGTTGTTTTTGAAAGGATAGTTCACCCGAAAATTAAAGGTTTTGTCATCATTTGCTTACCCTCATGTCATTCTTGATGACGTTTTTCTTCTGTAGAACACAAAAGATGTTTTGACAAATGTGTGGGGTTTTCTTGTCCGTACAGTAAAAGTCAGTGAGGTCCAGAGTTGTTTGGCCCTCAATGTTCTTTAACATTTCAGAGTACCCACCAACTCTGCCTCTGTAAAATGCTTTAATATGACCTTTCGTTGTCATTATGATACTAATCAACTTTGACACGCCCTTGTCCCAGGTAACCCCCAATGAGATACGGTTTATTCAACTGTTCACAAAGCATGAAATGAGTTTAATTTCCTACCATGAAGTATGGCATGATTTACACCCTGAAGCCAGTAAATCATTCCTTCCCCTCATACTGTTTGGCGGACTGGCCGTTCTCTCTTGTCCAGTGGCTCTATTTTTAGATGGTTCAAGCCCTGTCTTAAAAACGTCTTTGTGCAGCTCATTGGCCAGTGCTACCTTGCCAAATCTATAGAGGCCATCAATATATCTGGCATTTTACAAGCTACATTACCCTTACTAATCTTCTCCTACCCATCATGCATCTTTCTCAGGCAAGTGCCAGATTCCACCAAGTGTTACCCAAAGCCATTCTACAGACTGCACTTAGTATAACAATTCTGCTTTTATTTTCCGAAATAGCCTGCGGTCTATTGTAATATAAAACCATGTCCTTGAAACCATATCCTGTGGTTGTAAGAAACATTAAGTTCCTTGACTCTCTTTTCTATACCACCTGCCAAGGGCAGGAGAAAATGACCAACATGTGGGCAAATTTGATGTTTTTACCTGTTGTGTATTAAAGCAATTCAACAGCCGTTTAATCACATAATGTGATTGCTTCATCCTCTGTCAAATTGTCATTCTCTTTATATTCCTGAAATTTTACTAATATTTAGTAATCGCTCTCTTTTGTATGTAACATGTAAAAAAAAAGGCTGATTCATTCTACTGAATAATTTTGTTTGAACAGTTTGTGTAACAACACCATGGTCATTCAGCATAACAGATGTACAGTATTTATGTAAAAATGAAGCAACATACTTATTCTGACCTGAAATTATTAAAATTTATGAGTGATCATACTAAATTTTATCATATTTAAAATTATTTTCACTTCCTTACAAATTCCTCTTGCTGACAAATGGGTAAAACCTAGTGGTTTGAAGGATAGTGGTGAAGTGGTATATATATTGATTAATACTGAAATATCAATGTCTTTTGTAAATCGTGGTCAAAATGTATGATAGTCAATATTGTTTGCTCAGAAAAAAAAATTACACATGACACATTCTACTGTACAGAAACAAACATTTAACGATATATTACATTTATTTATTTACCTACCTACCCATATACAGACAAAGGTCCAGCTGCATTAAGAATAAACCCAGAGCTTTTTAAGTCTTTCTGAGCTGTGTTTTGATTCACAGGTAGTTGCATGATAGGCTACACACACCAACGTCTGTATATGGTCCTTTAGTATAACCAGCTCCACTTACAGAGAGTCTATTATAGCTAAATTTCTTTTTGAAATTTCTTTTAAAGCAGTGTATCTTTTGTTTTCCTATATCATTGTGGAATTTTGGAAATATATTACACATGCATTTCTTTTGTTAAGGTTGCTATCTACTTTCACACACACACACACACACACACACACACACACACACACACACACACACACACACACACACACACACACACACACACACACATGCTGATGTCTTGTGTGAGTCTCCTTTATATCCAGCTTGACTGACAGAGGAGAAAAAAGAAGAATTAGAATTTAGCTATTGAAAAACCTAGAGTCTGCTGACACTTTTGAGTTGGATTAGTGGTGTCTAACAGAACACCATATGCACAGACACAGACAGTCATTCTATATGGGAAAATAAGAATAGATTTGTGTTATACAGTATCTCTGTGCAACTGTGACATTCGGCTTTAATTGATAAAGGTTAGATCTTTATGAAGTCTTTTAGTTTTGCTTTTTAAATTTGTGAAAATATTCTTTCCTGACCTGGTTGCCATCTGCTTTCATTCTTGTTAGCTGTGGAATGCCCATCATATCACAGAATCAGCTCATTAAAGAATTTAAAAAATGCCCTCTAATGAAATACACTCCTTATCTCAAGGGTGAAAGATCAATTTGATGGGGCCCAACAATCCTTATCAGAAAGAGATTACATGGGAAGAGCCGTTTCCTATTGGAGTCTTTCCTCAGACAAGCCACCTGATTAAAAATCACAGGGAAGGCTGGGTCTTCTGACTCACTTAATGTGAATTACACATTGAATTAAAGCCCCACATGGGCCAACATTGCAGAAATCTGTATGAAGGCTATCTATGTATGTCTCTCTCTCTCTGTCTAATTAACAATTAGATAAAATTAATGGTGATGTCTCTCTCTTTGTCTAATTAATAATTAGATGGTGATTTATTAGTTGACTCCAGTCATTCATGTAATACATGGTATCTGCATTTGAAAGAAAAGTAATTAACAGATTTATATGCTTAGTGATTTCCAGCCATCATACTGTATGTCATACTTTTTACAAAGGCTTTGTAAATGGATTGTGCATGAAGATCTCAGTCAATCCTTTTCATGGTCAGCACGTGTAAAACAGCTCATTTATAAAAGTGAGATTAATTCAAATTATATTCCTTGAGTATTTAATTAAGGGCATTTTTTTTAATGTGTTGTTTGAAAGCATCTGTAGGTTAAAAATTAGGAAAAAAATCACAAATATATTTACAAAATAACCACTAAACTGTATGTGCACTGTTAAAAAAAAAAAAAAAAAAAAATCCATGTAAATAAAGATTATTGGAGTATCTTTTACAAGAAAATATGGTAGTCTTTCTGCTTCAAAATTCCATGTTTAATTCAATGTGTTTCTATGACTCAAAACAACTTCTGTATGGGATGAAATGTAGGGAGGGAGGAGAGAATGCAGCACATATCTCCTTAATGACAGCCAGGGAGAAATGCTGCATGTTGACTCATCCTTATCAATATGCATGACATCATTTTTGGCCTTGTAAATGTGCTGATTTAGGCGAGCTAAATCCTCTTTTGACGTTGAAGCCTGTTTGCCGAGCACAAGACACAGGAATCGCTTGTTCTTTATTGCTTGGAGCTTCTTTGTTTATCTTAATGGGCTGTCCTGTTATTGAAGTATTATTTATGGCCTCATGGAACTTTATTCATGTATTTCCTACTGCAGTTCTTCATATCACACCTGAAAACTTCCTCAAAGTCCAAAAAACACAGTAGTAGTGTTTAAAATGCACGTATTTATATTGTATTTCTTTCTTAAGTTGAATATATTTTAATCTGTATGAATTTTTGAGTTGTAATATAATGTGAGAAAAACTGGTACATTTGTGTTTAAACATTTCTGAAGACACTCTATGTCATATATTATTGCAAAATGATGGATGTCAATGCATTTAAAGATGCTTTTGAGGCTCATGTGCTTTAATTTTTTTAGGGTCAAACTCTATGCGGTAATGTTCTTCACCTGCAATATTGTGGGGCAAAGTTTATTATTGGATTTTGGTCTGAGGGCAGGTGGTTTTAGGAGTTTAGAGTCATAATTTTGATTATGGAAATCAAATGATAGGGTTCATTGACTTTTCTGAACTTTTTTTTTTTTTTTTTTTGTGGAAATGAAATGTAATGCAAAACAGTTTTGTCGGTGTTGTCCCATGTCTCAACAATCATTATTATCTTAAGAATCTGTATTATCTTAATTCCTTTTATTTATCTGGTTGCTAATGAGTTCAGTTAACTGCAGTATTTAGATATGAGAAAATCTTGCTTCCAGTGCTGAAGCGAAAGAATCTAATAAGCTGGAACTGAGGCACTGTTGTTTGGTGCTGAAGTGCATGTATAGTTAATTAGAAAAAAGAAAAAAGAAAAACGCATTCAGCTGGGACATAAGCTTTTTTTTGCAAGCATTAGGACAAACCCAAAAGTAGAAATGGTAAAAAAAAAAAAAAAAGAAGAACTTTCTTTTCTGCAAGCACAAGAACAAAGTCAAAGATAAGCGCACAGAACTCTTAATGTCCTCTAATAAAAATAGGTCAGGCATATATATAGCCACGTAGGGAAAACAGAACACAGTATTGCTGAGTTGCAAACTTGTATGAAATGAAGATTCATGATCAGCTAAATTAACATTTAAGGGTTTTTGAATAAGGACACAGTCATCAAATAATACCTATGAGGGTTTGAATTATATTTCCACCTGAAAGTACTTTTTTTGTGTTCCTAAACAGTGAGTCGATGTTACCACATGCACACACACACACACGGTAGATGCTGTTTCAGAAAAAATGCAAGCTCTCTCAAGAGGCCTTGCAGCATCTGGTGTGCCGTATCACTCTCCGGCTCCTCCATGGTGAGTCTTCTCTAATTGTCAGCTAAAAAGACACAGAGATGCTCTGCCCTCTAACAGTGTGCCTCTCAACTTGAGTGTCTGATGCACCATCTCAAAGAAGGGATAATTTAATGCAGAGTGCATTGTCAACTGTCATTTCTGTACTGTTAAGTGAAACTAACCTTAATTAAGCTGACATTAGCATTTTGTTTTCTTTGCTGGATAGACTATGAGATTTGTATCAGCAAACCGCCTTTTTAACCATTTTTTTTTAGCTCACCCTCAGCTTTTCATTGTATCCTCTTATCAATGATCAGCTTTATATAGCAGCAAAAATAATTGATGTAGAACTTCTGAACTTTTTCGTGAAACCTTGCAGTTAATATTTATAGGTTACTGCATGCAGGCACACAATGCCCTATTTTACATCGCTAGTGATGATGCAGCTTCATCGGAGAGATCAAAAGTAATTCATTTCTTACACTCATAAAAAAAAAAATTATTATCATCAGTTGGTTGGTTCCAAGAAGAACCTTTAACGTCCATGGAACCATTCTAGAAAATGTTCTTCAGATTATTAAAATATTCTACAGCTATATCCACATATTTGTCTTGACCTAATAGGCCATATGCACAGAAGAAGACAATTGGTTTTATGACCCAAAAAGTCCTAAATAATTGGTGCTAACTGCTAATCCTAAATTTTTATTGTTACTAGAGTTTTGTAGGGCGTATTAAGTCTTATCTTATTCCAGTCTGGTGTTAATCCTCGGACAGACGTTGTGGGAGATATAAGTACAGAGCTATCAAATTAACAATGAGACATTAACCATTTTGAATGAATGAATGTATTTGTAGTAGCATGAAATAAATGCATTTCAAGTGCAATTTAGTATATTTATTTTTGACTAGGGAGAGCGTGATACTCTATAAAAAGCAACAAATAATTGAACTAAACTGAAATAAAAACAATGTAAACCAGCCTTAGATGGCTTGTTGGTTGTAGTTGTTGGCTGGTCTCTTGACTGAGTTTAGGATTGTTTATTAGATGGGATTTTAGACACTTTTTAGCATGTCAAATTAGGAAACCATCTTAAACCAGCTAAATCCAGGTAGGTTTAAGTATTTTTTAGTTGCATTTTTAGGCATCTAGTTATATGAGTGCAATCCATATTTAAATATGAGAGTGAATCTTCTAAATTATCACTATAATTAAACTGAAAGCAGGAGTCACTCCCTAATTTGTGATGTTTGAAATAATGACCTTAACATTGACTTCTTGTTGCTGTAAACAAGATGTTCCTTATTTTGCCTTTATTGAATTGTTTTTAGCATTTTTAACTACTGTCAGCACTGATTTAAGCTTACAGTTGATTTAACTTCTCTCTATTTCATTTTTTCTAACACAGCCCATTTTTACACAAGAGTACCACATTCCAATTTTCACACAACTTTATCACTACCAGATCTTCCCCTTGAGTTCATAAGCCACTCTGTCACACTGATGTGCAAAGATCTTCAGCTGTAAAGTCTTCCGGATCGTTAAAGGCTGGAACACATGCCCCTAAGGCTACATTTGACCTTCATCTGAAATGATTGTTTCAGCAGTATTACAAAACTGGGCCAGTCAGATGAGTCACCATCGTACATGAGAACTCACTTACGGGGATAGGCCAAGAGCGCCAACCTTTAACTGGTGCTGCTCACTAATGTTAGTTACTGGGTAATAAAATATGAAATCCCTGCCAATGAATTTCACTCTCACATGAGGCAAAGCAGCACTGCGGGAGGAGCTGTTGGTGAAGTCCCTTGGCTGAAGGAAATGCATTCCCAGAAAAGCAATGTCAGCATGGTGTACACTACGATACGTGAAATGATTAATGAGCTTTGAAGGACTGCTGCAGACATTTAACAAGGGGTAATATTTTTAATGAGGGTGTTTTGGAGTGCATTTACTGAACAGTAACAAATATCAAGACATTGTATTTTTATATTCACACTTGCATGCAATGAAAGTTGTATTGATCTGCACTGTAACTTCAACCCCAATTACTAAAATAGTATAATATAGTTTTGAATAGGATAGGATAGGATAGGATAGGATAGGATAGGATAGGATAGGATAGGATAGGATAGGATAGGATGGGATAGGATAATGTGTGAGTGCTGAGTAGTAACTGAATATATATATTCTGGATTACATAATCAGATTCCGAAAAATTAAGTACTTGAAATTGAATTATATATTACATTTTAAAATGCTCATAGTCAGATTACAGTTTACACGTTATTCATACAATGACAGTACACTGTTCATAAATTATTTTCACTTATTAATTTTTTTTGACAGAAAAATAATGTTTATACCTATTATATCAAAAAATTATAAATGTAAGTATTTTTTTTATGTGATGAGTTATGTCAAAAGCAATCAAAAAGTAGTTCGATTATATAACCTAAAATGTGTAATGTAATAAATTACATTACTACTTTACGGAGCCCCGCACATGACATGCAAGAAAAAATAAATAAATTGTGCCCACAATTTACTAATTCGTTCTCTCAATGTACTAAAACGTGCACACGATTACTATTTCGTTCCCTTAATTTGCTAATTTGTTCCCTCGATTTGCTAAATCGTGCGCACGATTTACTATTTCGTTTTTTTTTTTACTGTTTTGTGTGATCGATTTAGCAAATCGAGGGAACGAATTAGTAAATCGTGTGCACAATTTATAAATCGAGTGAGCGAAATGTGTGCACACGATTTAGCCTACTAATTCCTGCATGCCATGTGCAGGGTTCCGTACTAATTACAATTTTCGGCATGTAATGTGAAATCAGGAACAAACTACGATTTGTAAGTAATCTACCCACTGTGTATGGTACATGTCTGTTTTACTACCCAAAACCCTTTCAGAAGAGGCCTGCAACTCATTTTTGGGTCACAAACTACTGTAAAATACACATAGAGACTCATAAAATATGGTCTTTTCACCCTACTAGAACTCTTTAAAAAGTCACACTTTGTTAAACGGTGTCTGCGATCTTGATGCATTGGTAATCCTGCATATAACACAGAGCAGCAGTGACAAAGAGGACGCCCATGCTGTCTTTCACTATTACAGCCTGTTACCGCCTCTCCTCCTCAATGAAGTCTTACTCAGGGAAATTAACATCAGATTTGAACAGCAGGTGGTGCTTCCTGTTTTCCTGAGTGGGAGCCAAAGCAATTCATGACTCAAGGTTGCACGGACTCTGCTGGGCACGAGGCACATTCTGCAGCAGGACCATATGAAGGCCATTCATAATACTGACAACAATAGCAAAGCACACTGTCACCTCCAAGAGAAGCCCTGTTTCTTTCAGCAATCGTTCACGATTTGATTAATTTATCACAGCTCACAACTTGAGCAACAGTGCCAGGAACTGACTTCGCTGTCAGCTGCATTATGTTACTGGTCTTATCGAATTGTTTGTGGTCTAGTGTTAAACAGATCAGTGTTTTCAGAGGATATGAAGAAAATCTTTAACTAAGGACATGATTTAGACTCTTTTGGTAACTGATAAAGTAGATGTAAACGTGGCAGCAGACTCAGTTGTGACATTATTTTTCATGGAGTAACATTATTTTTTTAATGGGAAAGTTTGAAAAAGTTAGAAAAATTAAGTATTTTTAATGGCCACTTTGTGCCAGGATTTTGGACCTGTTTTGTGTGTGTTTTCTCCCTCATGTGCCCATATTTGGTCATTCCGGTTCCTATCCTCGTTATCCCATTATTAGTTGATTCCCCTCACCTGTCTATCCCTCGTTAGGTTTAGTATTTTAAGCTCAGTCTGCCGCATGTTTCTTTGTCGGGTCAACCAGTTGTTTATGTGTGTCTTCCTTCCCTTCCAAGTGTGGATTTACCCTGTGTGTTGGATTTAATAAATGACAGTTTCATTTATCCGCAACTCCTTTGTTCCTTCCGGCAGTGTATTGTGACAGAAGGCCCGACCTAAACGTTTTTGTTTTCCATGTTTTTTACAGTGTTTGTTTTCTATTTTCCCCATGTTCCTATGGATCCCCTCACCTGGAAGTTTACCTCCCTTGCCCGAAAGGACCTTTCCCTATTGGAGTATGCGGTTGAGTTCAGCCAGCTTGCCGTTATAATGGCGTTTGATGACGCTACGCTGAACTCACTGTTCTGGATCGACCTCCCAGACACCACTGGACTGAGCTGGAGGGAAGCAATCATCAGGTGTCTGAAAAGTGTCTACCCCCGATCCGGAACACGGCCAGAGCCAGAGCCCAGCCCACCATCTCCCCACTGCATTGAGCTCAAGCCCGAGCTCAAGCCCGAGCCCACTGCTGACGGAGAGCCAGAGCCCGTCACGACCAACGAGCCATTGCATAGGAGTGCGACAGAGCTGAGGATTGCCATGGAGCCAGAGCCTCACGGATCTTCAGACCAGGTGCGAGAGCCGGCTACAATGCCTGCCATGAGGGAGAAAGCTGTGTACAGAGAGAGCGCGGAGAAGAGCTCCACCCCCTCCAACTCTGTGGCTGAGGGTGAGCTGAAAATGGATTTGGGAGAATGCAAAGCAGAGGAAAAGTTAATTGACTTGTTCACCGACCTGCCCACTTTCCTTCCTCCTCTGTTGGTGAACTCTGTCCCTCCCATTCCTGTGTTTAGCCCAGAGAAAGTTCCTGTTCCCATGTCTAGCCCAGAGAAGGCTCCTGTTCCCACGTCCAGCCCTGAGAGGGCTCCTTGTCCCAAGTTAAGCCCAGAGGCTCACTAATGGCCACCAACCCACCTTCTCCTGCTTCCTCCACCGCTGTTTTCTGACAGCCTCTCTGCTCACCCTCAGCCCACCATCTATACGGTGCAAGCTCTGTGGGCCTGCCATCCTCCTTCACAGTGGCTGCAGAATCCCTGGTCTCTGCCTCCAGCCTCTGAGACCCAGACTCCGCCTCGGCCTATCGACCCAGTGGCTCCCTTGTCTCTCTGGCTCCACTCGGTCTGTCATCGACCATCCATCGCCTCGGGACTCCACTCCTCCGGCTGCACCTCGTCCCTCTGGCTCTGTCAGGCTCCTCCATCCCTTCGGCTCCTCCTCGACCCTCTGTTGCTCCAGCTCCACCACGGCCTTCTGGATCCCAGCCTCTGCCTCGGTCGCCGGAGCCATCTGCTCCGCCTCGTCCCTCTGGATCCTCCCCATCACCCTGGGTCATCGGCTCTCCATCTCCACCACTGGCTCCGCCACAGTCGGTTGGCCCCCTGGAGTCATCAGCCCTTCCTCCTCCATGGCTCCTCCCTCCGTTGGCTCCACGGTGAGTCGCCATTATGGCTGTGGCCTGGGTCCCACCTGGCGCCACAAATCCTTCCTGTCATCTCCCTGGCTCCTTCCTCCGTCTGATCTGCCCTGGCTCCTCCTGTTTCCTCCTTGGCTTCTCCCTCCGTCATCACCTCCCTGGACTCTGTCTGCTGTTCCCCTCCCAGGTGTCCATCCTCCTCCTGAGCCTCCTCCCAGTTCCCACCCGTCCCTCCCTCTGTTGGTTCTACGGTGCGAGGACGTGCCTTCTGGCAGGGGATGATATGTCAGGATTATGGACCTGTTTTGTGTTTTTTTTTTTTTTTTTTTTTTTTTCCTAATGTGCCCATATTTGGTCGATCCTGTTCTCGTTATCCCATTATTAGTTGATTCCCCTCACCTGTCTATCCTTTGTTAGGTTTAATCTGCCCCATGTTTCTTTGTCGGGTCAACCAGTTGTGTACATGTGCCTTCCTTCCCTTCCAAATGTGGATTTACCCTGTGTGTTGGATTTAATAAATGACAGCTTCATTTATCCACAGCTCATTCGTTCCTACCGGCAGCTTATCGTGACACTTGGCACTTTCTTTTTTAAAATATGTTTAATTGACATTCAGTTTGTGGTAAAAAGCTTGTCTATCTTTAAAATTGTCCTATTTAATTCTGATGTTTATTTTAATGCTTATTTCTAAAAAAAAAAAAAAAAAAAAAAAAAAAAAAAAAGGTAAAAAAAAGAAACAAACAAAAACATGGTTTTAGACTGTATTTAGACAGCCTGAGTTTTGCAACAGCTGCCAAAAATGGCAAAACTCACATAAAATTAATGGAAATGAAAATAACTGATCTGCAGTCAGCATTTTTCAAAAGTCAAGTGCCTTTATTACCATTTTAATAAGATAATTTATTAACATAATTTAATGCAATTGTTTTCCTCAAATTTATGAAAAGTGCAAGTTGCAATACTTTTTGCCTTGTAAGAATGAAACATCTCTTACGTTGTCATAGGCAGGTATAAGCAAGGTCCCAGGGGCATCTTTAAAACTGCATTAAACCAGTTAGCTATTTATAATGCATGGGATTACTCCTGTGAAATGGATGTATTGACAGCAGCCAATAACATGAGGGTTAATGGCAGGGAAGAGGCTGTTTTAATTAAGACGGGTCATTTCTTTTCTCTTGGAGGCTACCGTGAGCTCTGTGTCAACTCATATATGTTAGTGGCTGTTCTCATCAATGGTCAAAGCTGTGTGGAGAGGATGTTTGTGAAGGAAAGTAAGCCGTGAACCAAGCACAAAGGAATAGTAATGAGATTATTTTTCCAGCTCTATTTTCCTGGTCATAACCCTCAGAAGAAACATGGGTGTTGAATGGAAAGTGTGTGTTCACCCCAATAACTGTCACAATTTTTATATCAAGTCAAACCAACAGTAATCGAAGATAAGTTCAGAGGGATAAATTGAGCAAAATGTGTCACAGAAACAATACAATAGAAATAATAGCCCCATTCTGAACTATCTTATATCTATAAAATATGAGCTTTGCTGTTTTAAAACCATCAGCGCATATATATATATATATATATAATAAAATAAAATAAAGATCGGTAGCATATGTTTAAATGATAAATAACATATATTAAATAACTATAAATGAAAACCCACCATAAAAAACTGTAAAGAAAAGCCACCATACAATATAAATGATTGTAAGGTTAAAACCATAGAATGGATTATTATACAGGTCTCGTGACTGACAGTCATGGCCTCAGGCTGTGATGTGAACCTGAGAGGCGCATTATTCACAATCTACAACATGTTGTTCTCTGTTGCATTTTCACTTCTGACTTGAAGTAGCATCACACCATTTATGGTATTTCTAACGCAACACAGTGTGTTATTAGATATATATGTGAAATTTCCATATAATACAGGGTTTGTTATGTTTTGGCATCGCTGGCAATTCAGACTACAATTCATCATACATGCAACACAGCCTGTTTTTTTTAATATGGTGATTTTTTTTTCTTTATGGCTTCTTTTTATAGTGATGGCTACTTTACAAGTCATTGGCCTACTTTTTTTATCTTAGCTTTTGAATTAAATTTAATTGAATTCAATGTCTGTTTTGTATTTGTGCATTTTGTAGCAATTTCACAATGTGGTTTCTCCACAGCTGTGTTTTAAGGTGTGCATGTTTGAGTGCGTTTGGCCTGCCACTCTTGCACAATCCCACCACCTGGCAACAGCGGCTGGCAGGAAGTGCACATTAAGCTTTGACTGCAGGCCCGTATCAACTGAGACTGCAAAAAATATGGGATTCCTCTCAACCACACAACACCCTGTCCCACTTTCTTCTTCCACGTCCTTCTCCAACTCTATTTATAATGCTATTTATCTTTTAACATCTGGGTAGTCCAATGTTGCCACATCTGCTAATTCTAAGAAACTTTGGGCTTATTTTCCATCGCATTTGTCATTCTTTTCACAAGTTGTGTATTTTTGGCTTACTTCTACAATATGGGCTTGCTAGTGCTTGGCTCTTATAGAGCAATGAAATATGGCCACCACAAACAGCAACTCCTTTTGGGTTGCACACTACATAATGTCATTACTAATCAGTATAGTTCATTTTCTTTTTGCTCCTGTATTTCTGCATTTACCTTCCCCAACAATGCATAAATACACCCCACAGTGCCACCTTTCTATCTGAAGCAACAACCTTGCTTATTTAGACTTATTTTAGTGAGGCATGTTGCCTATTTTGGGCTTGTTTTGTCAGACTAGGTTGCTTGTTTTTCTAGCGAGACCTGGCAACACTGCAGTAGTCTTTACTAAAGAGCCTAAATGTTTGCAGTGTCTGTCCTTACAAGGTGTGGGAAGTGTTGAGAATCTACATATATCATTTAATTGTCTCATGTTGTGGTTTTAGGTGACCTTTGATTCCTTTGAGCTCAAGAGGTAAAGAAGACGACTGCTGATGGCTCTAAATTTAGGTTAAATTGGAAAAGGAGTGCACTCATTTTGGTAATGGTCTGGGGAATAAACTAGGACAAGTCATGCTAGTCTGTGATGGTTTCCATTTTATCCCAATTAAATTGCAACATGCTGTTTTCTGCCATGTCACATTTATGTAGAGTGGGAGGCCTTTGTCTGCACCATTCATACGGTTCAATCCATGAGTGCATCCAGTGCTTTTGCTGGTTAGCTTCTGCAGGTATCCCCTGCTGGTAGATGCTGTAAATACAATATTTTGCAGGCTAAAAGCATCTTTCTTCACTAGTCATTCTGACATGTCCATTGATTTTGATGTAAACCATCTCAAATTAGTTTTTTGTAAAGTAGTTTTTCTCAACAAATTTTGCATTCAGTTATGTTCCAGATGCTCAAAGGTGGTAAAGTTCTCACTATTCATAGCCAGCAACCAAATCACAGTTTTTCCTGTGTTGATGACCATGTTTAGCCATTCACTGGTTGTACACACAGCATTATCCACACATAAATAATGAAGAAGCTTTAACTGAAATGGATTACAGGTCATCTCTGCAGTCACACATGATCAGCAGTGCAGAAAATTATTTTATGAGGGGCTTCTGTTAAAACATTGCACAAACAACAGTTTTGCATATGTGTAGAGTGTTTTGTGTCAAAACACGGGTAGCTGTTTAGAACTGTGCATTCACTTCACTTCATAGGTTATGCCATTTGGGAAACATCAGTAAAAATTACGAATAACAATGGGAAATTATTCTAATGCAAGATCACAGTGAATTTATTCTTCACTATTTAACTCAAAGATCTTGGTTTAATCTATTTTTGACTGCTACTGTTTTTTTTTTTTTTTTTTTTTTTGTTTTTTTTTTAAACAATGTTACAGACTTTTTAATCATGTTGTCATAGCTATTTATTTACAGAGTATGAAATCATATAAATGAGTTATGGAGTACCCCAGTTTTTATTACAGGTTGTATTTCAGGCTTGTAAATTATATTTTAGATCATATTAAGTTACAGCCTGAAGTAAGTTATGTCCCAGAACCACCATTTCACAAAAAGGTGCTAAACGGTTCCTTAATCATGAATACAAAAACAAAACTAAATGAATTCAAATAAAATAACTAGACGATAAATATATAAATACGATAAATATATATATATAAGTATGGAGTACAGTAGTTATTTTTAGTCTTTTTTTTACTATCCATTTTTGGTTCTGACAGTGTTCTTTTGTGCTAATTAAAATAGGCTTTATAGCTACTTCTGCTCCACAAAGAAATAAAAACATGAAGCTTTTAACATAGAAGAAAAGTTTTATGTCTCAAGACTTCAGGTCAGTTGTCTTCTAACTGAAAAATCACCCAAGGCTGATAGTGTATTATTTTTTATGCAGAGCACTGAGTCAGTCTCTGAGATGAAGGCTGTACAACATGCAGACAATCATGAAAAAAAAAGAAAAGAAAAATATAGCAGCTTCATGTTAGAGAGCGCTTTATTCAGAGTTGAATCATTAGCAAATAAAGTAGCGTATAACACAAAATTAAAAAGATAGCATTATATAATATTTATTATAAACCATAATGAAGTGATAGGCTACTATAAAGAATGTCATGGATTGTCAACGTAGGCTACTTCAGAACAGGAGTGAACAAGGGAAGGTTGCTGTGGTCTGTTAGAAGCGTCTATTTATCGTATTGGCACAACTTGTGTAGTTACTAAAACGTGAAAACGCTATTTAAATGCGTAAATAGAAATACTTATACTACTAGTGTAAGTTAAGGTTTACTGGTGTATTAACTATGGCCTAGGTTTCGTTCATGGTACATAAGTCACTTCATAAGCAAAGTCCTAAGGACTAAGATTTGAGTAGCCTCGTACATTTAACGTTATTTTTAGCTTGTCTGCATTGTAACTGCATTTGGCCTTCTGTGCGGACTGCCGCCCTTAGCTTTAAGATGGGAATGCCTCATTCATTAGCTAGTAATCGAGTGGCTATTTCAAGAGGTGAGTCCACGATCGTGAAGTGCTTTGAATCGCGCGTGCTCTTACAAATGAGCCCCCACCCACCCAGCATTTCCCTGTCGTGCCTCCTTCCATGCACACAGCAGCACATGGTTACAATCAAGCCCATAAATCATGCGCCTCCGATCGAATAGTCCGAATTAAGCACACATGCACATCAGATTGGGTCTGGCTGCTGTTGCAGCAGAAGAAGCGAGAGAAACGGTCACACATCATGGGGATGGATGGAGCCAAAAAGCCTCTATAGTGATCAATATCTGACTGTCTTTTGCAAATCACTGCAGTGCTTCACAGGTGTACACTCGAGTATTCTCATACGGATTGTCTGAACTGGAGCCACATGTCACATGTGCTTCATAGGAAGAACCGGGGCATCATCTGCTGCAAGCTGGATCTGGAGGAGGATGCTGCGGCAAGTGATACACAGAGGGCTGAAATCTTCTTTCTACTGGCTGGGTTTATTCGTGAGCAGGCATCCGGTGTTCTTCCTCACCGTTCCCGCAGTCCTGACCATCATTTTCGGATCCACGGTGCTGAGCCGGTTTAAGCCCGAAACGGACCTGGAGATCTTGGTCGCCCCGACGCACAGCCTCGCGAAGATCGAGCGGAGTCTCGCCAACAGCCTCTTCCCCGTCGACCAGTCCAAGCACAAGCTGTACTCGGACCTGCACACCCCCGGCAGATATGGCAGACTCATTCTGCTGGCCAAATCCGGGGGAAATATCCTGGAACTGGCCGAGCAGGTGCTCCAGGTGCACAAGAAGGTCCTGGATATGCGTGTCAATTATAAAGGCTTCAATTACACTTTCGCGCATCTCTGTGTCCTGAGCCACCGGGACAAGAGATGCCTCCTGGATGATATCATCACCATATTCGAAGACATTCGCTTAGCTGTTCTGTCTAACAGCACTTTTTCTAAGGTCCCAGTGAGCTATCCGAATACAACATTAAAGGTAAGAGGCATTGTCTGGCTGTGTTTCAAAAGCTCGCGAGCCGCCTAACGAGACGGCGCTTTTCCGAGGCTTTTGAGACGCAGCCTTTGTGTGCGATGGAGCGAAATTGCAACAATGAAACTGCAAAAACCATCTCGGCATATTGCGACTTTTTATTGTAAAACCTTACAAAACGCTCAGAATTATGAATAGACTCCTTGCTGCTGCATTCTAGTGTGTGCTGCCTCGGAATCAGCTGAATAGAAAGTTGACTACTGCACTCGAGAAGCCTGGTGATGCAATGTGCACTAGATAGAAGACACTCACCCAACCTAAACTTTTACATTTTATCTTTTTTTTTTATAATAGCCTACCTTGTGCAGTATATTCAATCAATAAAATTATGAGAACATATAAGAAGCAATATTATTAATTAAATACACTGTTTAGAATCCAGTATGAATAAGATAAGCTGTTACTGTAAATCATTCAGATGCAAACAGATCTTTAAAAACACTGAGCAAATTGCAATTACAAGAACCACTAACGTTATTCTGTATTAAGATTCCTTAAATTGTATTCACTTAGTTTCATGCAATTTTTTAAATGTTTTACACCCATACACAAGTAACAATCAACTAACTTATCATTTTAAACTGAGTAACAAACACATCCTGCCATCACAAGACAAGTTACTAAAAATGACAATAAAGCAACAATAGTTGTTGGGAAACAATGAAACCATATTAATTTTTCAGGCCAAGTGCATGCTGGGAAGACCATTGCTAGAATTATGAGCAAAAGCTGTGCTTATATAAGAAATGCTTGAACATAAATCTGCTTAAACGACTTAGATTCAGCAGTAATCTAAATTTGAAACAAAATAATAATTAGTACATTTTTCCTCAAATATTTTCAGTGATGTTCATCCAAATTTTGATCTGTTAAATATACTGTCGTTAATATATTGCATTTCACGATCTAAAATAGCACAGAATCATATATTGCAGTGTATTTGTACTACAGTAAATATGACAATAAAGCAACAACAGTTGTTGGGGAAACAGTGAAACCATGTTAATGTTTTAGGCCCCAATGAATGCTGGGAGAACCATTGTTAGAATTATGAATAAAAGGTGCGCTTATATAGGAAATGCTTGTAAAACTGCTTAAACTACGTAGATTCATCAATAATCTAAAGGAGTGATTATTTAAAATTATTACAGAATTCTAACAGAATGTATTAGTACTTTTTTACCCCAAACATTTTTAAATGATTGTTAGCCCAAATGTGTAGCATTAAAACATGAACAAAATTCTGTTAAATATAGTTTATATTCATGAGTAGC
The DNA here is from genome assembly GCF_018340385.1 of Cyprinus carpio. Lineage (NCBI taxonomy): Eukaryota > Metazoa > Chordata > Actinopteri > Cypriniformes > Cyprinidae > Cyprinus > Cyprinus carpio. The sequence continues at coordinate 19,473,822 of NC_056591.1, read as the reverse complement.
ATTGAATTATTTCATGCAGTGTAATGCACATTGTTGAAATAAGTGTCCTAAACTGAGTCTGAATATACACTGAATATGAAGATACATCTTGTATCTTGAGACCTGCAAGACTAACAGTCTTCATCAAAATTGCTGCAGTGTTCACAGACGAAAGACTAAATATAACACAACAGTACAGCAAGCCAGATATCTTATTGTTTTCCCAAGCCTACGTCAGTAGGAGTAGGAGCAAGATCTGTGTGAATGAGGCGCTTACTGTGGCCTCTACAAGAGCTCATTCATATTGTGCCAATCTATTTCAGCACATCTAGAGGCTGTATTGCTGCATCCAAGGCTACATCGCTTTCTCAGCATAGGGAGATGCACTGTCCAACTCATTACTGGATGCTGAAATATCGAGACTATTGAGAAAAAAAAAATAACACTCAATATGCTCTGGATTTTTTAAATTCAGAATTGTTTTGGTGCAAAAATGATGTCGTTCAACTGTGGAGCTTGTCTTAACATATTTATCCAGCATTCCAGCTTCAAGCTGTGGTTTGATATACTGTAGCTTGTGTTTTCTTCTTGCCAGTTTTGCTTGTCTGACATTTAGCTAAAAAACATTAAGTACACACTGCTTCCTTTGAGAAAACCCCCCTTTTTTGTTATGGAAGACAATTTTAATAAATTGTTGAAATGTGTTAAATCAATTCAAATACCAGAACAAATCCACACCAGCATAGCTGCTCATTAACTGGCTTGCTGATTCTGCAAGTTACACATGATTATAATGTGGAATTAATATTAAAATGCAGCAGTGGCAGCAATCAGCCCTTGGTTCATATGCAAAAAAAAATTTAACGGCCTCAAACTATAAGTGCAATGAAGAATCATAGGGTATTAGAAAAATACCATACCAAACACATTGTGTTGCAAATGACTTCTACTGTATATCTCATTATTTTCATTTGAGTATAAATACATTATCTCTGTAAAGTAACAAGCCATCCAGATCCAACACAAGAGTAGTATTAGTACTAGTCAAAAATCAGATCGGAACTAACAAAAGTCTAAAATAACCAAGGCAGAGACAAACTTCACAACATCAATACCAAACTACTTCACACAAACAGAAACAATCGGCATGGCAGCCCAATGAAATATTTACGTAACAGATATGAAAATATAAAATTAATGCACTACTCACTTGTTTTAGTTGCACTTTCCAGGGCCTTCCTTTTGGCAAGTTCATCCTTCTGACTGATGTCTCCACCCTCTCTTTCCTCTTTAAGGCCCCATCACTTTTATGTTTGTATTTTATTGTCCATTCTAAACCTAACCAACTTTCGAGCCCTGCACATTTTTAATTATTTATTTATCATGGTCACAAATTATGAATCTATTCCCTCATTTTAGTAAATGTGGACACATATTTTAATTCTTCCCTTTTTACTTGTAATGTAGTTTTAAAAAAAGACTGACACTGCAAATTACTTCAATGTGTTATTACTAATCCACTAATAAAACACTAAACTATACAATATACAAATGTATAGTGTAAAAATGTGCAGTATATTGATTTATTAAACAGAGATTCATTTTGATTTTATAGGATATATTTTATTATAAGATAAATTATTTGGAATAAGTTTTTATGATCAATACATGGCTGCTACTTCTATTTCTTACAGTAGTCCATATTACAGATCTCAATTCATTTGTTAATCAACTTTAGTATTCCTCAGATGTTCCAAACGTTCCAATTATTGAACATATTTTTTGACGGCAGTTGATTTTCACTGATTGCGAAGTACACTTGTTAGATTGCATTCAAATTCAATTTCACTCATAAGTTTCCTTTAATGAAAGAAATGAATTAATAACTGGTTTGTTTTGCCTCTAGGATGGTCGAGTGTCCTTTATTGGCCATCAGCTGGGTGGCGTGGCCTTGCCTGTAAATAGCCGGGATCAACAAGTCAAGTTTGCTCGCGCCATCCAAATCACATACTACCTCCGCAACCTTGGACCAGTGGTGCAGGATGTAATTTCTGAGAAGTGGGAGAGTGAATTCTGTAAGCTGGTTCACCAGCTGGCTACAGACAGCCAGGAACTACACATCCTGTCACTTACGTCCTTCAGCTTATGGCAGGACTTCCACAAGACAGGCGTCCTAGCCAAGAGCGAGGTACTGGTCAGCTTGGTGCTGGTGCTTCTGGCAGCCACCATCTCCAGCTCTATGCGGGACTGCTTGCGTGGGAAACCCTTCCTGGGTCTGTTGGGTGTCCTTACCATCTGCATCGCCAATGTGACGGCAGCTGGGATTTTTTTCATCTCTGATGGGAAATTTAACTCTACGCTGCTTGGGATCCCCTTTTTTGCCATGGGTAAGTGCGGCTTTGTTCACAGAGACTGCGGTGATTGTATGTAGGATTATTATAATTGCTGTGTGACTCCTCAGGAGGGGGGTGGGGGGTTGTGTAATTGTTTTTCATGGCAGTCATCAGGGTCAGTGCTTGAGCAATAATGGGCTTCATCATTACGGAGGGAGAATCTGTGATATTATGAATGGAAATGGAAGATGTTTTTAACGTTTTTGTGGTACAATGAAAAAATCTGTGAAAGTTTGCCTGAAAATTAAAATGAGTATAAACTGATGTAGCATTAACATGATCTGCAGATCTGAAGGATGGTATAGTTAATGTACTGCTTATGATAAACCACTGAAAGTCTCAGTAATTTGTTGGCGCTTTTACATACAGTAGAACAGAATCATGTGGTGGGACACATTGATCCAGCGCAGTGGTTCTCACCTGGTGGGTAGCAAGTCCGTTCTTATAGGGCCATCAATGGCAAGAAATTAATTAACAGTTAAAAACAATGCTAAATGTAAATAATAATATGCAACGAAGAAGATTCACTCATTTTTATAATAGCAAAACAAAAAGATTTATAAACAGGGTCAAAAAATGAAGAAAACACTTTCCACATATCTGAACGTATTGTTTTGTATTGACTTCACAAGATATGCATCCAATCAAATTCTGCTGTGTTTTCATATTCATGTGATTTGGTAAAACCCAGCCATTTCAAGCAGATGTTAAAATGAACAGGCTGGATGCACTCGTTGAGAAAACCATGAAAGAAGCAAGGTAAAACTAGACTACAATAATTCATATCAGGTAACTTACATTTTAAGCACGTTATTTCCCGTATTTTTGCTCGGTCGATTGGAATAGTTCCAACGAAGTCAACACCCTACAGTACAGTGCTGTTTTGTTCCTGAATGAATCAGTGTTTTGTCGTGAAAAGTCATTTGTTGCAACCTTCTGGCTGATATATCCTGTCGAGAGACAGAAAAAACAAAGTGTATGAGATGAAGAGCAATATAGAATAATACATTTTAGTATATAATTTGTGATGATATTTTGTTTACTTTTGTGCCATTTTGTCACTGTGTTGGATCCATTTGATGACAAATGTACGATTTAGTCTCCTCCATAATAGTGTCTGCCTGACTGAAACTTAATCCAAAATTAAAAAAAAATAAAAAATAAATAAATAAATTATATAAGATAGCAAACATGTCATTGCACCAATAATTGCAGTGTGAATCTAAAGGAACATTTTAGCCTGCAGAATATTTATCCTTTAATGACAATTAGCTTACCTTCTTTCTATTGTTCATAGATTTTGGGAGAATAATAAGGAACAGTCATTAATTTCTGACAGAGCTGTGTTCTTTCTGACGTGTTATTTTTGTGGACCCCTGGGATCACAATCTAGCAAGCTAAAACAAACTTGGAAATTTAACGAACTCCGAACTCAACACATCTTGCAGGTGTTAAAACACCTTTAGATTTCGCACCTGTCTAGGTTGCATTAGATGCCCTTAGGTGACGACTGTCACAACCCTCAACTGAGTGGAACTAATTAGCTTCGGATTTAAAGCGTGTCGATTTGTTTTCACCTGTGGAGGTAGAATCATGATTCTCTCAAAACAAGGATATACAGGGTGCAAAAGCACAATTACAACCTACAGAGAATAACTGCTTACAGCATTCTTACTCTCAGTCAGTTACTGCGATGGGTTTGCTTATTGCAGCAGTGCAATAGCATAATCAACCATCAGTTACATGTGGCTTCCCAATTTAAGAAGACAGCAACATTGTCAGTGAAGAGACTAACTATACTGTAGGATTTTATGATGGATCAAAGTTAATAATGCTTGGTGCTGTACTGTATACTCACCTCTTAAGCTTCAGCCAGCCGTTTACGGAGTCCCTAATGATCTGGACCCCTCAGATGCTCAGTCTTATTGCAAGGCTAGCCCAGTGTGAAAGATTAATTGCTCCTTGACCACTGGATTTTGAGCTCTTTGCACAATACCAGAGGACCTGTGATTTACTGTGCTTTGCATTTGAGCTTCGCAGGAAGGACAATCTGGAGAAATAAATTTTGTCCCACCGGCGAAGATGAATAGTGACACTCTACAAGGCACATCACAATGTGCTGCGGGGACCCCGGGGACACGGGGTGGCTCCATCGAGTTGGTGAAGTGACATTGGATTCAAGTTTGTGGATGATTCTGAAAGGTTTTTTGATAGTATAGGGCTTTTCCTCACACAAATTTATAGTATGGCTTCAGAAGTCTTGGAATATAGTGCATTAGTTTGGACTACTTTTTATGTTTTTTCTTTGACTTTGTCTGCTTTGTCTTTAATGGGACAAAAAGGGTTGAAATGACATGAGGGTGAGTAAATAATGACAAAATATTCATTTTAGGGTGAACTGTCCCTTTAAAAGGACTTGGCAGAAGATGGATGCTCTGCAGAAAACAACATGCGACACTGTTGTCTGTGACAATGAATGGAGTGCATGCTATACCTTCAGTTAAAGTTTAGAGGTTATTTTTGTTCAGACGCATACAGCAAAGGGACTATTTATAGACTTGCTTCCTGCCACATGTCTTAGTGGCAGAGTGGCGAATGCTTTGTTCTGCTGGGACAAATGACAGGGTAGGAAATCAGTGTCAGAGTACTCACTCACCTGATCATCATGCACATACAGTAAAGCTGTTTGCTGTTAGTGTATGATAATAGGAATTGTAAGGCTAGTTCTCATAATATCACATTTATAAAGATAAATAAATATCTTTAAAGGACAGAGATATGAATCAAAATTTTTATTTCTGTCCTTATTTACTCACCTACTGTTGTTTGTTCATGCACCACAAAAGGATTATTTTTAAAGAATCTTCAACCAGCTCTTAAAGGTGTCATCGGATGCTACATGCACTTTTACAAGTTGTTTGAAATGTGTGTTGGCAGTGTGTGTACACAACCACCCTATAATAATAAAAATCCACCCAGTGTTTTTTTTTTTTTTAATCTACTAAAATGTTTAACTCTTTCTCAAATCAAGCCGATCTCAGATGCCTGTCTTTGTGACATCACACAGACAGGGCCCTCCCATGATAGTTTGATTGACAGTAGCATTTCAGCACAGACTGGACTGGTGATTTACCTTAGACCAGCCCTGAGTGAGCTGTCGTCAGTCAGAGCAGATATAGACAAGAATGTTTCCTAAGCAATTGAGGTGTTCTGTTGTTAGATGTAATAATTAACATAGCAGTCATCATTTACTCCCGACATCTGAGCCACTGAAGACACAGTGGGTTACATTTGTTTCTGAGCACATCCGTTTATGAAATTTGGCTAAAATATTATAATGGTACAGAAATGATAAGCATAAGAAATTAGATTGTTATATTAGAAAACAGATGAAAGATAAATAAATAACACTGACAAACACAAATGAAAAAACTAATCAAAGGACAGATAAAGCCAAAATTAGAAGAAAGATGGCTAGATGTAGCTTGTTACTAGAATACAGCTGTTTTGAAAACGTCTGAATTGTGCTACTGGAAAAATGCAGTCAAGTTAGTGTCTGGGTTTAAAGGTGTGTATGTCTGTCGTGAGCCAGATTGTAAGTGTGTGTACGTGTGTGTGCAGTGGCGTAGTCACTCCCCAGCATGTCAGTCCTATTGATTGAGCTCATTTAGGACCACAGACTGTGGAACAGCATGTGCCCTGGGATCTGGACCGTCTCCTTGCAATTCTCTCGACACAAGCATGATTGTGGCCGGTCATGGCTAACACACATTCACAGTGCCTGGGAAGCCCAATCCCATCTCAATCACCATTCTAGAAACAAACACGTGCAACCGCCAGCATTTACAGCAGACCTTTGCTGTCTCCCACAGGAAAATATAGATGATGTAGTGTTAGTAGATTGAAAACTGGCCATGGTGAATGCCATTGATTTGCCTCTGTGCTAGAGGGCAAGAACAAGTCCTGGGGAAGAGATTAGGGGTCAGATGAACTACTTATAACAAATGTCTTCAAGCATCACATATTACATGCCATTAAGCCTGTGGCTGGATAATTTGCCATTGTCAGAAGGAAGAATCAGGCTGAGAAAGGTTTGTTGAACATCGCAAGCCAAGAGAAAAAAATTCATTTGCATAGTTTGGTCAGGCATGATGTGCGATCACTGAATCGGTGCGTGAAATAGAAATAGTAACAGACGTCCATCAATTCTTCAGCCTCCCTCCATTTTTCATTAATATTCCAGTCCTTTTATCCTTCAGCTGTATGATTTATGTTTCACTTTTTTTTCTGATTGAATAATGGAATAATTGCCATTAAAAATACAAGTGTTTTGGATTGAAACTGTTTGGACTTGACAATATTTTTACTGTCATTTTTATGCTTCTAGGCCACTAAAAGGAAAAGTGATGTTTTTAGTGTGGGAGTACAATTGTTAAGAGAAATAGATCTTCCGGTGAAGGCCTTGAACACACTGACATACGCTGACAGTGGCATGTTTTACGATGACATGAAATGCCATCATAGATTGTAAGGTAGATTCTCCTGTAAGTTTATGTGACTGAAGCCACAGCATATAGAAGGTGAGAGATGGAAAAGGGCGATCATGAGCTATTCAACCACTTCCTTGATTGCTGCTTTCCTTCTATGACTGTAGTTCATTTTCTTTTTGATATCAAAGTAGCCTCATTATTTTGTGCAAAACTGATAATGAACAATTAAATTGTCCTCCTAGTGGGTTTAAGGTCAAGAAATTTGAACTGTTTAGTTGAAATAGTGTTGCCCATGGCACAGTAAATGCAGGGCGTTTTGTTCAGCTCATTTGGGGTCTCAGCAGAAAAGTAGGCCGTAAGAAAAATCTGAAAGTTTTAACTATTCATCTGAGATTGATATAAAGCCCCAACTTTTTTAAATAGTCTTCTTTTATTGGACAGTCTTTTTCATATGTGAATACTTTGTACTTTCTCTTGGCTATTTTTACATTGGTTCTTTTTGTTTAGAAAAAAAAAGAGATCTTAGGGTAGTTTGTTATGTCTTATTTATAAGTCTATTGATCAAAGAAATTAATATTTTTTTTTAATGGTTTTTTTTTAGTTTTTTATTTTTTTACAGAAAATAAATAAATAAATGGTATTCTTTTAAACTTGCTATTTTCAAAGAATCCTGTAAAAATATCATAGTTTGCTGAAAAACATTAAGCAGCACAACTGATTTCAACATTGATAATAATAAAAGTTTCTTGACCACCAAACCAGCATATGATTTATGAGGGATCATGTGACACTGAAGATTTAGCTTTGACATCACAAGAATATATAAAACTTTGAAATGTATTAAAATAGAAAGTAGTTAGTTAACATTGTAATACTTCACTATATTACACTATTTTTTTTACTGTATTTTAATCAAATAATTGCAGTCCTGGTGAGCATAAGAGACTTATTTCAAAAACATTAAAATATCCTACCTACCCCAAACTCTTGAATGGTAGATTATTGTACTGTGTTTCTATTGAAATGCAATCTTGAAATACTAAAATTTAAAATGGAAACTTATTCACTGCCAAACACAGCTAAATGATGGTTCTTAAAGTCAACAGCAGGACTGATGAGATTGATGAGGTCCACTCCAATGAAATTACATGTGTGTACTCAAGCCCTCTGCTGATTTACATGTGGTGCATTTGCACAAGCTTTTTCATTAGCAGTTTCAGATGCAGCAGATGTGTGGGGTGCCACAAGAAGCAGCAGGCTTTCAATACAATGATTCTCGTTACGACAGAAGTGTCACACCATCCTCTCCATCTTCTGACTGCAATCATTTGACTGGCTCCGCGAAGTGCCCAGCTTTTTACTTAGACACAGTTGTGTTGAGTTTTGTGCAGATCACACACCTAATCCTTAGCAGCGGGATTAACGGTGAGCTGTGATGTGTGCTGCGTTAAGATAAGGACATTTTTACTGTCAAAGGAGATGATAATTTTGGGTACTTTTGTAATGCAGCGTTTTCAGCATGTTTTATTTTTTGAACGAGAAGTGCTGCCTGTATACTGGTTTATACTGTCATGCAACAAAATGAAGCAGTTTTTTTAAAGCTTTTGCATTGCAAAAGCAAGATATATTTATTTGAGAAATAAATGTGAAGTAAGAAACTTTTTATTTAATGAAAAAAAAAAAAATCAAATATTTTTACTTAAATGAGAAAAAAAAACCTATTAGAATTTTTTTATTTGTTAAATGTATTTTTTCTTCATTTAAAAAAAAGAAATGAATATATAAAAAGCACATTAGTTCACCCAAAAATGAAAATAGCTGAAAATTTACTCACTGTAAGGCCATCCAAGATGTAGATGAGTTTGTTTCTTCATCAGAACAGATTTGGAGAGATTTAGCGTTACATCACTTGCTCACCAATTATTGTGATGTTTTTATTAGCTGTTTAAACTCTTATTCTGACGACACCCATTCACTGCAGGGAATCCATTGGGGAGTTACTCCAAATATGGTGAATTATTCCTTTAAATCAAACCATTTTTGTTGTAGCATTTGCCACAAAGAAGAACTATGACGATAATGCCATGTTGCATATCCAAAAAATGTGGTATTACCATTTGAAAATAAATATAATTTGCAAAATAAATAACTAAAAAATGACGCACTACTTCCAGAATATCTGTTCAGAGGATATAGGCTATTGTACATGTCTTGTCAGTGCAGCACAGAAAGACTGATGCAGTATGGAAATCTGTGTAATATTTTCCCCATCTTCTGTCACAACTGGACATGCTTTATGAGAGGTGTACAGAGGGCCCATCCGTAGGGTGTTTTCCTGCCAGTGATGAATGTGTTTGCAGCTGCTCTGGTGCTGAAGTTTTAAAGCAGTAATTTTGTTTAATGACTCACTGCACTGCAGCGAGAGAGGTGTTGCAGATCTTTATATTGAAGCCACGGCCTCAGAGTAGCTTTCCTCCAGCCGGTGCCGGCTGGAACTGTCCACGGGAGGCCTGTGAGAAACTGCCCTCTTTAGCTATGTGGAATGTTGTACCTGTTCACCAGCACCCAGAGACATGAGGTACAGCCCTTTATTTCCTATTGTACCCCTTGTGAGACTTGAAGGGAACACTGCAGTTCAGTTCCCAGGTGTTCTCACAAAGTAGCATGGGAAAAACGTTCTGGGGGAGGGAATTCACTATGAATAAATTGCGCCCACGGTTTTTTTTTTTTTTTTTTTTTTGTGCATGGGGTCTGCATTGTTTCAACACCCAATTCACTAAAGGAATTATGCAAATCCTGCAACACACAAACATACCCACAAAAAAAAAAAAAAAAAAAAAACAGTTTGCGCAGTGCAATTTCTCCTTTTGCATGTCAGTTCTGAGTGTTAGGTTGTGTAGGATGTTTTTACCACAATCCTGTTTACTACCCTGGGATCTGAATCTGCTTTTTGAAATACTGGAAGTCTACTCGACTACCATTGTTGGGAACTAAAAGTAGAGACACAACAATTCAAAATGATTTTTCAAAGTTGAGAATAAAACAGACTATTGGAGTATGTTTTACAAGAAAATTTGCGATTTTTTTAAGTAGAAAGACTACAGTCATATTTGGTTCAGTGTGTTACTTATGTTGTTTTTCAGTGTATTAACAGTGTTTCAGTATCTCATCTATAACAGTGTTTCATGTTTCTCTCTCTTATGTAGCTCTTATGTTTTACATTGACTAATACATTTAAAAAAATCAGGTTTTCTGCAAAAAATAACCATAACATTGCATGTCATTTTTTAACCTTGCATATCAAATATTTTGTCACTGGTCTGCTGTAGAATTCCTTTGACGGTCTTCTCAGTAACATTTGTAAAAATGAGTTTCACTTGTGGGATATTTCATAAATGTTAATATGAGTAAATGAACATATCTCTGGTTTGGTGCCAATGCAGTGATATTTGAGCCTTACCGATGAGCCATAAGACTAAAAGGTTGGGAAACACTTATCATAACATTCTTATTATTGAATACAGGTATTTTAATGATTTAAATATTAAAAATATAAAAACGTAAATAAAATAAAAATATACAAACAAAAACAAAATGATGATGTTTTATTTAGGCATTAGTACTGCACTGTTGCACTGTGAGTTTGGACAATATCACCTTCCAGATGCTAACATATCACTTAAACATGATGCAAGAGGGATTTCCTTATGTAGGACAAACGAGAGGCACTGGAATGGTACTAAATGTAATTAAAACTCTTTTAAGAATGACATGGTGATTTCTTTAGTGTGGGCTGAGAATGAATCACTGCAACATAAATGGAGTGCCATCAGGCTGCTGGTCAAGGGCAGAAAGAAAATATGCTCAGTTCTGAAGGTCTTATTAAATAGGACAAACTGCATATCTGCTAAGATCAAGCCTTTTTTGTCTTATGCTCCCAAGCAACCACATCAAGGAGGCTCAAGCCTATCTTCATCTACACCAAATAAAAAAAAAAAAGTTTCTTGTTATACTACAAATCATTTAGAATTAACATTCATATAATCCAAATGGCCAGTATTACTATGTTCCACCTTTTTTCCCTTAAAAAGTCAGAAAATTGTTAACCTGTTAATTACAAAGAAAAAAGTTAAATAGCTTTTAATTACTATAATCTTTTAGTAACCTTAATATTTTCTCATTTCTGTTTTATAGGTTTAATCTTGCTAAGTACCTCCACAAACTTGCTTAAGTGCCCCCTGCACTAGCACTTAATAAATATAAGAAAAATATTATCCATTATATTCTATCCATTATAAATGTATTCAGTTATTAATATCCACTATTATGTCATTCTTTTATTCGCTTCTCCTTTGAAACATAATTTCTTTGTGACAAACTTAATTTTAGACAGTCTTGCGATGGTATGCAAAAGCTTACTCCTAAAATAGCATACTACATCTACTGTACGCCAGTAATTTTGTTTCAAACAAGTTATGTCAAAGGGGGTCCATCCATTCAAGGGTGTAAATTAAATCGGGGCCACTAAAGGAGCGTGTAGTAAAGTGACATCTTGAAACAAGATTGACATTTTTTGCCACAGCAGCAGCGCCAAACATTAAGAAGTGCAGCAGCAAATAGAGTGTATTCAAAAGTGAAAGCACAAAGCCCTGGTATGAGGCTGCCGCTTATACAGAACAGAATAAGACCATTTCAACAAAGTCTAGGATGATTTCATTCGACCAGCACTTGTGTAATAGGGCCAATGGGGCTCTCACTGTTCCAGACATACATACATTTACTTCACTATCATAATTCAACATGATCATATATCATTAACATACAACAGTAAGGACATATAGGAGCAAACCCACTAAACAATATTTCACTGCATATTGTCCTTTCACACCTGCAATACATCTTGACTAGATCCAAAATGCTAAAATGAAGTGTCATTCTTTTCGTCACAAACCCTTTTCATGCAAAATAGCACAGATTACATTTTATTCACATAATTTTATTTTATTCACATAAATGCCCTTAGTGATGGGAAAGTGCAATATAACATGGCATATATACAGTATGTGCATTTTAGTAGACAATGTAGGAGTAGCTTTTAAAGTGTAGACTGTCAAGTTACAAGCTAAATATAATTTAAACTAGTTGAACTACAGCCATTCCACCATTTGAAAAACTATATGAAAAACTAAAAAAAAATATTAGTTAATGAATTAGTTAAATTTTATTTAATTAATTATTAACAGTTAATAGCATGAGTTCAGTGTTCTGAGGCAATTTTGACAAGTATATTGCTTTGAGACATTCAGTGGGAAAGTATTATTTTGTTTTCACAAAATTTACAGAAATGTTGCTTTGATTATTTTGTGCTTGTTGTACAAAACATACTTGCATTCTTCTTTTTATTCTTATGATCTGTGGTTGTTAGAAATTAATATATGTGTGTGTGTGTGTGTGTGTGTGTGTGTGTGTGTGTGTTGATTGTGTGTATATTGTTGGAATATTTTTGGAATATGTTTAAAAGATAAGTTTTTTTAGTTTTTATTTTTGAGTTTTTTTCAATGTTACTTGCTGTTTCTTTGTAATTGTTGTTGAAATTTGCTTGTTTTTGTTTGTTGTTTTTTTTTAAATTTTTTAATGTTATGGTTGTAGTATTTTTTTTATTTTTTAAATGTAATAGTTGTAGTATATTAAAAAAACACACACACACACACACACACACACACACACACACACACACACACTAATTGTTGATACATATGCTACCTAAATCTACCAGTCTCCACCCCCTGATCCCTAAACCCACCCATCTCCACCCCTAAACCTACCAATCTCCATGCCCCTAGATGTGGATCTAACCACACCCCCTGGATCTTGTGTTCTGCAGTGAGGGGCTACTGAATAAAACTTTCCTGGTTGGGAATCACTGAATTAAATAAATTAGCCTCCATCAGCCAAGAGATTACAATTCCATTTCCATTTAGCAAAGATGAAGTGAAACTTTTTTTTATCATGCATTAATTTTACAATTCTTTGCACATTTTCCAAATAATAAATGGCACTCACTTTGTGAATCTAATTAATCTTCTTAATTGGAGAATTCAAAAGAATTGCTCAAGCAGTAATAGTGTTGTTCATGAGATGGCATGGTCAGCAGTTAATCACAAATTAATATCTTTGTACATTGGTTTTTTTGATCTATATAATTTGGCAAGTGTATGCTACTGAACATGCAGTCTTTGTATTAGCAGCCTGGATCTACGACCACTGGGTGACCACCAGCCCACCACGTGCCCTCCTCATCTTGCAGATGAATTCACACAAGCTAATGGACTTCTTCTTCCTACTAATAAAGCTAAAAGCAGGGAAATCCAGTCCATCTGACTCATTACATTGGCATAATCCTTTATGGTTAATTAGGTTTTTCTCAGTGTCTTGTCAGGTCAATAAAAATTTATGATTTTGTAGAAAGAGGTAAGAGAGTAGTTTTTGTGACATATTCTTGACAGTGAAAGCATGCGTAGAGATGAGTTGCGGTGTCCTTGATGCTGAGTGAAATATTTAGTTGATGGATGAAAGTCAAAAGTATAAAAATGTTCAAAGGAATCATTGTGCACACACTAGATGTGATGTATGAGCTTGAGTGATCTCATAGGTGGATGGTAGAAGAGTAATTGAATTACTGCTCATCTTACAACTATCATGAAAGGCTTATTATTCCATAACTTTAATGTTTGACCACTATGACCGATGAATATGCCAGTATCTGAAAAAATGCTGATACAGTGGGGTCCAAAAGTCTGAGGGCACTTTGAAAACCAGAAATTCTAATACAAGTCATATGTTTCTGACAACTGTTGATTTTTTAAAACAAAGAAACATAAAATATATAAGAAACAATGCAGATTTACAGATTTTACTGTAAGTAAATCTATCTATCTATCTATAAAAAAAATTAAGTATTCATATAATTGCTGAAAATAATTATTTAATTTAATTAAATTATTTAATTTATCTATTTATAGAAATTAATATTCAGAATCAAACTTGATTGAGGGCTGTTGGATGAAAGTAAATTGTATATATTAGTATAAGTAGTTTGGAATATATATTTGTAATTAATTTAATTCAGATGCTTAAATTTCACTGAAAAAAATAAATTTTGTACATATAATATGATATAATAAAAAATATTGCCTACTGAAACTAGTCTGTTGTTAGATTTTGGAACTGACACAACTATCACTATAATCAGCCAAGTGGACACAGTTTTCACCCAATGCTAATGATATGAAAATTGCCAATTAATCACCCTGGCTGATATATTGGTCTTTCAATACTCATGGTTTTTTTTTTTTTTTTTTTTTTTTTTTTTTTTGTAGAAGTTTCTCTGTGAATTTTCCATGCATCAAACTATAAATTGCTTATTTTTTTGTTTTCAGGACATGGAACAAAGGGTGTGTTTGAGCTTCTGGCAGGCTGGAGAAGAACCAGAGAGAGTTTGCCCTTCAAGGAGAGAGTAGCAGATGCATTCGCCGACGTGATGGTGTGCTACACCATGACTAGCTCGCTCTATATTATCACCTTCGGCATGGGTGCCAGCCCTTTCACCAACATCGAATCCGTGAAGGTCTTCTGCCAGAGCATGTGTGTAGCAATCCTGGTGAACTACTTCTACGTATTTTCATTCTATGGCTCCTGTCTGGTGTTTGCTGGGCAACTGGAGCAAAACCGCTATCACAGCGTCTTCTGCTGCAAGATCCCCTCGGTGGAGTATCTGGACCGCCAGCCCACTTGGTTTAAGACCATGATGAGTGACGGCCACGACCTGTCTACGCACCACGACAGCGTACCGTACCAGGACCACTTTATTCAGCACTTTCTGAGGGAGCATTACACAGAATGGATTACCAACACCTACGTCAAGCCTTTTGTGGTTATCCTCTACCTGATTTATGCCTCCTTTTCATTCATGGGATGTTTACAAATCAGCGATGGCTCCAACATCATTAATCTGCTAGCTAGTAATTCTCCCAGTGTGTCGTTCGCCCTGACCCAACAGAAATACTTTAGCAGCTACAGTCCGGTAATCGGGTTTTACATCTACGAACCCATTGAGTATTGGAACTCCACAGTACAGGAGCACCTCAAGACACTGGGCCAGGGCTTTAATAAGATTTCATGGATCGATAATTACTTTCACTATCTGAGGGTTGTGAATGTCAGCGCCTCAACCAAAAGTGATTTCATTAACATCCTCAAGACTTCTTTTCTGAGGAGCCCAGAATATCAACACTTTGTAGACGACATCATTTTCTCCAAAAATGGAGACGAGTATGATATCATCGCGTCCAAGATGTACTTGGTGGCCAGGACGACTGAGAAGACTAGGGAGGAGGTCGTGGAGCTGCTGGAGAGACTTCGACCTCTCTCCCTCATAAACAGCATCAAATTCATTGTTTTTAACCCAACGTTCGTGTTCATGGACCGCTACAGTTCCTCCATCATCTCCCCAATCTTAACATCAGGTTTCAGCGTGCTCACTATTCTCATCCTCACCTTCTTCCTGGTCATAAACCCACTGGGGAACTTCTGGTTGATTTTGACTGTCACCTCTGTGGAACTGGGTGTCCTGGGTCTCATGACGCTCTGGAATGTAGACATGGACAGCATCTCTATCCTGTGCCTTATTTATACTCTCAATTTTGCCATGGATCACTGTGCCCCCCACCTCTACACATTCGTACTGGCCACTGAGCACACGCGGACTCAGTGCATCAAGATCTCTTTAGAGGAGCATGGGGCGGCCATTTTGCAGAACACCTCGTGTTTTGTGATTGGGATAATGCCTCTTCTATTTGTGCCTTCTAACCTGACCTACACACTGTTCAAGTGCTCCCTTCTCACAGCCGGCTGCACAGTGCTGCACTGTTTCGTCATCCTACCTGTGTTTTTGACATTCTTCCCGCCTTCTAAAAAGCGCCACAAGAAAAAGAAACGGGCCAAACGGAAAGAGCGGGAAAGAGAGAGGGAGCGGGAGAGGGAGAGAGAGGAAACTGAGTGCATTGAAGTCAGGGAAAACCCAGACCACGTAACCAGTGTTTGATTGAAAGATGTGTGTGAACATAATTGGTATGATATCAGCTCCTGTCCATTAGGGGGCGACGTCAGGCAGCACTTCACAGGTCCAGAGGTGGCCGAGTCTGGCACTCTTGCCCCTGGGATGACCCTTGCGACCCTAGCAATCAACAGCAGTGCTGTCCAGAGTTAAAAACCCCTTCTCACTCATTTCTTGTGTACACTTCGTCCAGAACAGTGTATAACATCTGCAGCTGCTAGATTACATTAGCTGTTAACATGAAAGGTTTGCGTTAGAAGTTTGTCTGTATACACGAACTAATACAAAAGACCTAAACAGAAGGCCTCCAAAAATGTTAGCCTGAATCTAAGCAGGTGGTTACCTGCTTATTTTAGATTTCTAGGGGTACTCTCAAGGGTATTCATATATAGACTGAGGGTACGTGTTAAGGTCACTAACGGCGTTAGATCACAAAAATGTGCTTGTTCACTTTAGCCGCGTTTCCACCGCTGGAACTTTACCAAGGAACTAGGGACTTTGGACTGGTACTCGGTGTGTTTCCACCGCAGGAACCAGGATCTAAGTAAAGTTCCAGGTAGAAAAATGCCCCTCAGAAAGTCCCTGCTCACGAGGTAGTACTTTTTCAAAGGTCCGAAACTTTCGGGGGTGGGACTTGGGCAATAAACATGCGGATTGGTTGAGTTCACGCAGCATTGTGATTTCCACCACCATTTATTCTGATCATTTTCCAAATATTACTGTTATTGTGTAATGAAATGTAATTTAAAAAGTATTTCAGGCGAGAATGTAGTTGTTTAAAACTCAAATCTGCGGTTTATTTATAAAGACAGCAACTATTTAAAAATCTGTTTTGCTGATTTCGGAGACGATCAGCTCCACGCGATCAGTGGGAGCTCAGTGCTTATGTATCCGCCTAGAGCAGTCTCAACTCGGCTAGTCCTTCTGATATTTTTTCCGCTGGCTCTGATATCTCTTTAGTGGTTAAACATAAAATATAATTCATTTAGGGTAAATCTAACAGGTAATCTTTGTTTTTTTTTTCAATTTATCTATATGTTAAAATGAAAATAAAAAGAGGAAATTGATATAATATTTCGTTTCATTGTAATGTAGGCTGTATATATACACATTTCCCTGAACGAAGTACATTTCTGCGGCTATTATTATGTTTAAATGAAAACGAAAGGAGGCAGTGGTATTTGATATCATATTTCGTCTTACTGTAAATATACAGTGAGGAAAACTGCAGTAGCCAAGGCGAGCTTGACTGATGTTATCAAGTACGCTGCTGTTTGCAGAATTACTGGACTTGCGTCGTTTCGTCCGCGGGAGATCACACTCCCGAGTCGAAGTCCGAACTACCGAGGATGCAAGTCCGAAATTTGCGTACTTTGTATTGAGAAACACGCGCAGGTGTACTTCACCAGACTATTTGCCTAATCTTTACCGTACTTTAGACCACGGTGAAACGCAGAAAGCAACAGGTCTGTAGGGGAAAATAGTTCCTGGGGAAAAAAGTTCCCGGGGAAAAAAGTTCCTGATACAATTGTTCCAGGTAATTTTGGTGGAAACGCGGCATTTGTTTTGTAAGAGCAGATATCAAAACAAGTACATTTACTCTTATTTAGCACCAAAATGATTCTTTTTGATCACTCCGTGTATTTCTACCCTTACCAAAAAGTAGTATACTTCAAGTTTATTTTATTAAGTATACTTAAGTAAAGTTCAAGTATATTTAGACTTTTGTAAGTATAAGTCAAGTATACTTAAATGTCATTTTTTAAGTATATTTCTGAGAAGTAAATAAAGCCCATTTCTGAGAAGTACATAAAAAGTAAACTAAAAGCATACTTTCCTATTTTTAGGTTAAAAGAAGTATACTAATAGCACACTTGAATAAACTTCTTTTTCGTAAGGGTAACCATTATGCACCTCACGTTCCTTCAGCCTTTTGCTTACATAATTAATCAAGACCAACTCTGTTTAAAAATAACTATGTGAAAAATAGTAGCGAACGGAAGGAGCAGTTTTCAGCGTCCATCAAATTACGCAGCACTCTCCTACAAGTAACACTTGGCATGCATTCATCACAGATGTCCTGTAGCAAATCTAATAGTGTGTTTGCAGTTTCTCTGGTAGCAGTTATTTAGACGTATTCACAGAGACTCCCCCCGAGAGGTCCGACCTTATACCTAGAAAATATCCTCCGAGCAATGCATTAGTCAATAGAATGAATTATTAAGGCTTGTAAAAGGTGTTTTTCTCCATTAAATGTTCGGTGAAAGTACATTTGTCAAATTTGACATTTAGCAGATATTTAGAGTGTAATTTGTTTTACTCTTCCGGTTAAATAAACAGTGTCAGCAGGTCTTTTGTGTGGAGACCACAGACATGAATCACTAAAATGTTTTGCATATAATATTAAACTGCATATGCCGTTTAAAAAAGATTTTCCAAAACACCCAAATGACTCATTCATGAGAAAAGAGACGTATAGCATGTCTTAAAGCTGCACTGATATGGTCTGTTTGTTTGTTACAAAACCACAAATCTTGCACCTGTTCATGTAGTTAAACTGAGCAATGAAAAAGAGATTAGAGTGTTTTCCTTTCTGTTGTTTTGTTATTTGCACATTAGACAGATTCACTGATGGCTGTCGTCTAAAATACAGTACAGTGTCAAAAGACAAGAGTAGATATTGTTTTTGAGTGTAGCATGTTTTGTCTGTATTTGTGTGTGTTTGCGCAGATGAGCAGTGCAGATGATATACACTGTGTTCACGCTGAAGTAATATCTTGCACAAATCAATATAAAGGTACATTCTGGTGGAAATTAGTAGGTCTGTTATGTTAGAATTGTCGGTTCTCTTGTCCAGAGGTCAAGATATCAGGTGATGTTGTGTATTATCAGAGCAGTCGATCCAGACCATTTTGAACTATGGGTTATTTTATGTGTCACAATTATGTATAGCACCAGTCAAACCTGTTGGTACTGTAACTCTTTAAGAAGCAACACAAAAGGTAATGTGGAAAATGTAAACATGAAAGGAGTAGTTCACCCAAAAAATGCAAATTCTCTCATCATTTACTCACCCTCATGTCAATCCAAACCTATATAACTTTCTTTCTTCTGCAGAACACATACAAAGATATTTTGAGGATTGTTTTTGTCCATACATTGGGGTCCAAAACAACACCATATATGTTCGGAAGGAAATGAGGGTGAGTCAAGGATTACAGAATGTTCATTCTTGGGTGAACTATCCTTTTAATGTAAAAGTATCTGGAATGGACTGTGTAGAAGGAGGCAAAAATCAGCAGATGTTTGTTTTTTGCCAGTCGTATTCCCCCCATGCCTGTTTCCGGGAAGCCTTTTGGTTAATGTTCCAATAATCACAAATTAACAATCTTTAGTATAAATATTTCATCAACCTCTGATTGTCCTAATCAGCAGTGTAAAGGTGTAATCAAAGTAATTATATCCTTATCTCATACACAAACTGTTCTCGTTCGTACCATGTTTCAATTGGTTCAGATGTAGATTCAGATTGATTCTAGAGCAATCATTGCAATGTATGCGTCAACATGCCCTTCCCCCCCCAAAAAAAATGCTAGCTTTTGTCCTGCTGTGTATATTGTACACATTTCGCAATCATCAAACTGTGCGAAATGCATGTGGTTGCCAGAGCCTTACTGATCCAGTCAAACAGCTGGGTTCATTGTGGAGTCATTCCAAAGGCAGAAGGCCTCTAGTTGGGGAAAGTTTCGTTGACTAGAGTTTACTTGAGAGGTTGAGATACATGGACCAAAGGTTTGCTATAGAAAAGTCCATTAGAAATGATAAAACACTTTATGTACAGTGGTGATCTTATGTTGTCATTGACTGTTGTTTAAATGTCACAGGTATTGGGCACCTCGAGATAATGGCCATCGTGTTTAGATGCAACATTTCAAAACCAGTAGGTTTCATAAATATTAGTCAATGGAGCTTTTTATGTACTTAAGTGTCTAATATCGATGGAATCCCCATATATGTAAGAGCTACATAATTTGTGTTGGAAGAGGGCATGAAAATTAACTATACAAAGACACGAGATGCATAACGAAAATTATGAAAAATCATTTACTTCCCAAAATGACTGTGTATGCATGTATTGTATGTATGCATGTATTTGGTTAGTGTGTGTATTTTTCCCTGACATTTGGAGAGCTGTAGTTGCTGGAGTGGACACTTTGTTTTAATGCATACTTGATACCATCTTCAGACATTTTTGTTTTACTTTTTTCTGGTGTGCTTTATGCCAGTAGGAAAAATTATGAATTGTAAAATAAATGTATATATTTTTCTTTACTTTTTTTTTTTTTTTTTTAAGAAACAAGAATTTGATTTTTTTTTTTTTTAAGATTAAGGTCATGTTATTATAAAAAGCAATAAAGAACAAAAAAAGTAAAAGTAAAATAAAAGTAAAATAATTATATAGTCAGTAGGCCAGTAATAACGTATGGAATGTTATTTGCATCCTCCCAAGTCAGTTCTTACCACATCTTTTGTTGTTACTTACTATATTTAGTAGCCTACATGAAAACCACAGTGTAATTTTGCAGGAGACAACATCTCTCCCGGCATAATCCATTTCTTTATAGGTGGCTAAAACTGAATTTTAATTATAAATCTTAATTATAATGCAATGTGTAGTCATAGGTATAGAGAGTTTATAAGAAATTTGCGGAATATATTAATAAAGCAATTAAAACGCCAAATAACTATGTTGACAATTCAGGACACTTAATTAAGTGTGTATATTCGTCTACTAAACTGCTGATCATAACTTTAGAATCAAGACTATA
This sequence comes from Cyprinus carpio, assembly GCF_018340385.1. Lineage (NCBI taxonomy): Eukaryota > Metazoa > Chordata > Actinopteri > Cypriniformes > Cyprinidae > Cyprinus > Cyprinus carpio. The sequence continues at coordinate 19,453,016 of NC_056591.1, read as the reverse complement.
CAGATGAAAATCTGCATACTGTTTTTTTTGTTGTGATGTATTTTCTTGGATCAGACCATAAATCACTTAGTCGACATTCTTATTATCTTCTTTATTTAACTTCAAAGTGGCCCACAAATCAACACAAAGTCAACACCGTTTTCAGTAAAACTACAGACTTCAGGCACGCAGCTACGTATTCTGAGGGCCATAAATCAAATATGCACTTTTGGGCTCAAATCATTTTGACAACAATCATGTCACATTAGATTTCATAAGCTAAGACTGCAAGTCATTGCTGAACATATTAGTTGTTTTCATTAAAGGGGACTCATTTTGCTGTACCCCATTTTCTGGAAATGCAGCCTCAGAGGTCAAACAACAAACAGATAGTTTTACTGTTTTACCACTCTGTGATATTTAAAAGCTCATTTTACTCATTTTAATTTTCAGGTCAACTTCTGATTATTTACTCAGTAGATGTATAAACAACAGGTCAAAAACAACACATTTGAAGATTTAATTTAATGACATGCATATTCTTTTTCAAACTAAACATTTACATTACAACTGGGGTTTGCTATATAGAATACAAATAACAGCATAGATCTTGTTTGGTTTTCTGTTGTGTGTAGTTTTAACTGTACATTACATTTAACTTTGCCATGGACAAAAAAAAAAAAAATGTTGTTTCCCCTCTGGTACAAGTCTTTTTCAGACTCTGCCAGGGTCCAAAGTTAAACTTTTTAAATTAAATTCAGTGCAATTCTGTAAGGTGATCTTGAGCTTGGAAAAGGCACTATATCAGTATTCTTTTTCTTACTCTTAAACCGAAAATGCAAGTAGAATGGCTTTGATGGCTTACTTCAACAGTTACTTCAACAAAATACATGTACAAATGTACATAATAATTTTTTTCCCCCTATATGTGAAATATTCTTCACAGTTAAGCCAACAAAATAAAAATATTAAGAACAAAAGCAACAATTAATCTTCATATATTTGTGCAGTCATATTTCGCTGCAAGACTATATGACGACCTGCTAATTATTGTCATCAGGATTTTTGTAAAATAAAAATAAGGTGAAACAGTTCCATGTCAGGTTACAAATATTAATGATGTAAAATTTCTCAACGCATTGACAAGTGTAACAAAAAAGTTCATTTTGGATCCTGGCCATAGCAATGATATATAACCATCTCTTGTTTTCAAGTCCAGTGTTTAGCTAGGTTTATCAAAACAAATCAGCTAAAATGACCAAGCTAAATATAAATCTGACATCTTAGACATCAGCTTTACCATGCTGAATGGTATAACAAGCTCTTCACTGTTGAGAACTTAGATTTACAAGAGGCTACATAATTTGTGACCCCAGTTCACATAATGAGCCCAAAACATTCATGTCTTGTGTTTGTATAAGCCAACAATAAGAAGAGAAGGCAGCTTCTTCAAGTTGTTCACTGCTGTATCTGTATAAACTCTGCTGTGTAGTTTTTACAGTAAAACCATCATCATGCATAATATGTGTGAGGGCAAGTTTTAATTAATTTTTTTTAAGTCGGTGCTAATTAGGAGTGACTTGTCAGTGATCTGATTTGGCGACTTATATTAGGAAATGATACTTGACAATGCAGAGTAATTGGTGTTTAAGATAATGTTCTGTTCTTTATGTTTGGTAATTTTGTTGGCATTTATTTCTTTAGTGTTTAAGATAATGTTAATGAAGCACTCTGAATATGTGCGATTGTTATCACGTGTTATCAAGTGCTCATCAGCTTCGTTGAAACAAAAGAATTAGACAAGAATTAGACTGCCATGGATTGTGTCATATCAAAGCTTTTAAAATGTTAGCATTTACGATCAGAGTCCCACAAGTTCATAAAATTTGAGACAGTTCAAAGTGCTAAATATATTTTAATGTGACCATTTGTTGTATGTATTACCAGCAGTAAATTTTTATAAGCTGCATACACGATGCAAAACGTAATGTGAATTTTCATTGGTTCATCTAATGCAATTAGTACATACCTAATTGGTAAATAATAATGAGACTACCTAAATGAAATGTAACCTACAAGGCTCACTGTTGTCTGCTTAGTATATAAGATAGTTCTTAAAATAAAAAAAGAAAATTTCACAAGTCAACCTCAATACAAAGTAGTTAATTAGTATAACTTTACTGACAAATTTAACAGTTAGTCAAATCCATTCATGAGCCAAAATATGTGAGATTACAAAACATAATAGGGATGTGAAATGGTATTACAGTAACATGGTAGTCTACTGCATTTTATTATTTAGGGTCATCTAAGAGTAACACTAAGTGAGATCTTTAGGTAAAATAGCAGTGTAACATTTTCAAAATGGCACTAAGATGATCACCACATTTGAAATTATGGTTAAGATACTACAGTACGTATGCAATGTGCTCTCTGTCTTTTTTTATTAACACATTAGTTCTAAAGCATGAAGGTTTAGTTCCTGTGCTTGTGTATAACACTGTGATGCTCATAAAAAGTTTACTTTTACGGACATGCTTGCATTGGAACGGGAGTGAAGCCATTGGTGTAATGTAAACGGGACGTTTGATTCTAAACCCGGTGATAGTGACGGACCCATTTCTAAAGAACAAAACACATCAGTAATGAAACTGTGATGCTCACAATGGCTTAAAGCTAGACAATGTTATGGTTGTGTGGCCTAAAACCCCTGTTACGTAATTCCTAGTCTGTGTTTACTTGTGTGACTCTGAATTGTGTTCATGTAGCCCCATTTCCTCCTTTCTTATTTCTCACTGCTTTGCTCTCAGCAGCTCCATTGCTTAATTCAATGAACTGCCGCAAATGGGTTACATAACCTATCTGCAGAGTATTCTTACTTACTTGATTACTTCTGTGCTTTGTTCAAAGAGTGTGAATAGCCCTGAAAACAGGCCCAAAGCGAAAGTCTCTCATGCAGATCAAATCTTTTCAAACGGGCGAAAGAAAAAAGAGTGAGCGAACCGAAAGATTGATGTCACATACTGATAAGAGTCTGTTTGTGCAGTTGTACACTTGTTGGGTGTCTTGAAATTTTTGAGTTCACTGTGAAGTGGATATGTCAGACTTAAAAACATGATGTTTTAGATTCCATTCTGATGCAATGACTTTGTTTTATTGTGTCACAGAATGCACAACGGTAGATGTGAGCATAGCATTAAATGAATATGTCTTCCATTAATATGGTGTTCAGTTTTAGACGCACCAGAACACCATTCCATTTGAGTTTCGTCACAGTTCAAGGTAGCAAGTAATGTGAACTGAATCGATCAGCCAAAAATAGAAACCATAGTAAAGCGATCATTTAAAGGAATGTCTTTAAGTCTGAATTTATAAGATGTATGCATTTGAATGCTCTGAATATTTTCATTGTAAACTATTTTTTACTGCCTGCTTTGTTGAAGCTATAAATATTATGCTGATGTACATTTTTATATGGAAACATGGAAATATGGATTTTTTTCATTAAAGCCTTTGTCTATGAAACTTCATGGCATTATGACTGGGAGCCCTCTGTGTATAATGCTTACCGGGTGGGTGGATCGGCCGTCTTTCTCTCTTGCACAAAATTAGCATCTTTCTTCTCTGGTGACATAGAATGATGAATGAGAATCCTAGTATTTACCATTAGTGTGAATCAAACTAATTTCGTTAGTGTCATCCATAATGTAACAGTTTTTGTCTTTATAGATTCCATGAATTATTAAGACACATATTCTAATAAGATTTATAATAATAGAGAGTGACACCACCAAGTGCGTTTTCATGCTTGTCAGCTACAGTATTTTACCCAAGGAGGTCTATGAGACCATTTCTCCATGGAGGAAATTTTCCCATTCTTCTCATTTGTTCACCTAGTAAAGGATCCCTGGAAAAATATGATTTGAAAACATTTTTGAGACTAATTACTCTAAGTTTTCTAAGTATGACTGACTCAACTTCTTGAGCATATTAGAATGATTTCTGAAGGATCATGTGACCCTGAAGCCTGGAGTAATGGCTGCTGAAAATTCAGCTTTGCCATCACAGAAATAAATTAAATGTTAAAAATGTTAAAATTGAAAACGGTTATTTGAAACTGTAATAATATTTCACATTATTCTCATTATTATGATCTTCTCTCTCCATCCCTGAGGGACTTATGGACATGTCTCCAAGCATTTCTGCTATGCTCGTTCAAGCCTTGCTTAACCATATTTAATGTTTACTATGTGTGTATTTTTGTATTTTTTTCTATCTTTTTTTCTATGTTTGTTTATGTCTTTCTTTATATTTTTCTATCTATTAAGAAAACAAAAATATATTGTTGTTAGTTCAAACTGTACTTTGATCAAATGATTGTTTATTTAAAATCCCTCAAAAAAGTATAAACAGATTATATTTCCAGCTGGTGTTCATGTGTATTTTCTGAATAAAAGATGAGTAAGAGATAAGAAGAAATCTATGTCCAGTTTAAAGGAAACTCCTAACTGATTAATCTGAGTGACTCATTTACCCAGGGACTACTCTGGTTGATTCAAAATAAAACTGACAGGTTGAAAAGCATCGGACACCTTCTCTGATTCAAAACAGCTGAAAAAGATTACGTAACATACGCGTCATTAATTACTCACCCTCAAGTCGTTCCAAACCCCTACGACCTTTGTTTATCTGAGCACAAATTATGATATTTTTAATGCATTCTCCCATAGACAGATTCATAGACAGATTCATACGTATGTATACTTAAGTTACATCTGAATATGCCCACTTACCTATTATATAGTATGAGGAAAGAGTATGTGAAGAAAGTAGTATGTCCGAAATCTCAGTAATCATAAAAGAGTAGGCGAGAAATCCTTGGATGTCCTACTGCTTCAGCCCAGATTCTGAAGTGCTCATCCGATGGATACTTTTCTATCCCAGGAGGCCAGGCGAGAGGATATCGAACATGGCAGAGAACAGCGACGAGGGTCATGTCTGGATGTTACAGGAACAGATGAGACACACGTGTTTATCTGGTGCAGAATGACTGATGAAGGAATGCTGCTATCAAAGGCTTTCAGTGAGTAAACTACAGAAAAAAAAAATCTTAAGTTGTAGTTTATTTTATCTGAACATTTAAAAAGGTGTATGTACTGTATACAGCATGTATTGGGGGGCTTTTTGGCACAGTGGTTAACCAGAAAAATTTAAAATGGCACTTCATGCCCCAAAATTTATGATTTTTTTTTTTATTTACTTCTTTTATTTAATAACTGATTGATGTGATTTTCCATATGACATTGTGAGGGTTCTTAACCCTAACCCAAAGTTTTTTTTTTTTTTTTTTTTGAACTGTATATCTCAGTTACTGGAGAATTTTTGTGTTTTCTTCAAATTCATAACTGGCTTGGTGTCAGAAATTTCTGCACTCTTTATTTTATTTAGTTTCTAAAATACTTTAATATATAATATTTCCTCCCTATTGGGTTGCTAACGCTTGACATTTACATTGGTCAATTTTTTTTAATCAGCCTAAGAAGTACTTGACTGGAAATATTGGCAATCAAGACCTTTTTTTTTTTTTTTTTTACTATCTTCATACATGCAATTTTGTCCAACACAAACACAGCTCAAGTGTTTAAACAGACTTTATTCACTTTTTTTTATCGTTATTGTAGATGATACACTGACATTACATTTTATGACATGGATACAAACAAATTAACTCATAAATCCAGCCAACTACTTTGTCATCCGTTAAAAGTGAATTTTCAAGTTATAACAATTATAGTTCCAACTATTTGATGAGCACAATAAGCAAATTTCTATTAATTTAACATGTAAGAATAAATAGATGACATAATTTGCAGGTTTTTAGTAAAATGCAAAATCAACTCAGTAACAGAGAAACATTCATACCTGTGGAAATGAAATATTAAAACCCTGTTTACATATTGCTAAACACTTCTGCAGTAAAATTGTACTCTGATGAGGTTAAAAAAGGTTAATGAGAACTATAATTTCTTATATAATCCAATTGCTTGAAGTAATCAAGGTGCAGTGTGATCTTTTACAGTAACTTCAATAAAAATATTAAGGGTTGTGCTAAGACATCTGCGACAAAATGCTGATATCCTCAAGGCCTGAATTAATGCATCATATTAAATGACTAATGCAATGGCATTTTGAAACTGAATGCATCAGAACAATAATTTGTTACTGTATGTTGTGAAATGCTTTATTGCAGTAGCAGAGCCCTAAAAAAAAGTATAGAAGATATATTGTGCGCCTCCCTCTTGTGAAAAATGCAGATCTTTGGTATCCTTCGATCTGACAGCTTTATTTGTCTCCCAGATCACCACTTTTGTTATCCCATTTTACATAAATTCACATGGCAATACATTTTCTGGTTGCTTCTAAGTGCTTTCTGTGACCATATGTGAAAACCATTTTCTTAGGTTTGATAAGCAAAATAAAATATTATTTATTGTAGCATAGTTTATTCTATCATTTAATGGTGATTTCAGGAATTCCTAATTCTTTAAAAGCTTCTTTTTTTTTTTTTTTTTTTGTAAGGTTTATCAGTCTTATCCATTGACAAGCCTGTCAGGTCTGATTGAAAAGGTTAGTATATCTACCTACATGAAACAATGTCATGATTGGTTTACATTTGGTTTCATTACTTTTCACTTCAGGTACTAATCACTCATACTCATACATACTATACTGTACGGTACATTACATAATTCATCAAGCTGATTAAAGCATAAGATACATGAAAAGGCTTTCAATTCAAACATCACTTAAAGACAACATAAGAGGTGGCTTTTAAAGCTTTCACTGGAAATTGAATGGTCTTTTAGCGTATTGTCTGGTTGTTATTTTGGCTCCTGCATGCTGTAAACTGCATTACGACAAGCACAACAGAAGGCAGGCATTGAGGCATCCAGTGCATTCTTTACTTCCTGCAACTGGGGCATTGATCTGCAGGGGAAGTCACCCTCTCTGTCCCAATGGCATGAAAGCATCAGAAAAAAAGACGTGGGCATTATATTGAACAGCTGAAAAACGGGATAAACTGCTGAGGGAAATCCAACAACATAAGGATCATCTACCAACAGACTGAAAGGATTTGAAGTACCTCTGGTAATACAGTTGTCAGAGGCTCAGTACTGAACCCAACAAGATCAAACCTTGCATTTGCAAGCTGAACTTTATTCTAGCATTTGTCGATAAGAGCACACCACAAAGACACTCATTTACACTAAAGCTAGACCTTTGTAAACCATTGTCTGAGCTACATACAGTATGATGCATTTAAAAAAGAAATCTTTCATTCAAAAATCTTTCATTTACTCAATTGTGGTTCAAAGCTTTTCAAATTGTGGTTCACTTTTTCAAAAGGATTTTTCTGCTGAAAAAAAAAAAAAAATCAGAATAGTTTCAAAAAGTAAAAGTCCACTTTCATTATAAAATTAACCTGGACATTCTACTAAATATTTTGCCTTCCAAGAAAATATATTTCTAAACAATTCGCTTTTGTTTATTGCGTTTTTATCACCGTACATTGTAAAATATTTTTTTCAAAGATGTGAAAAAAAAAAATATTATTTCAGTCTTTCTATTTCAAAATTTCAAGTTAACTCAATGTTACTTCTTGTTTCTACAATTTTTGTACAATTTTTGTAGTGATAATATGTCTATTGTATAACCAAACCTCCAGTTACAACAATCTTATTGGTTGCCATTCAGGTAAAACAGTGATCTGCATCAAAATAAGTTTAACCTATTTAATATTTAATACTAGCTATTATTGTGCTAGCATTTTTTTTGAGTATTTACGAGTTTCTGTCTTATAATAAAACACCATTATACAGTGAATGTTCATTTTAGGCCCTCTAAGAGCTAATATTCTACATAAGCTAGTCTCGATTTTTTTTTTTTTTTTTTTTAAGAAACATCTAACATTTTGTAAATGCAGCTTGCTACAGTATTACCTGTTAGAACTTCCATTAGTTGTCCAACTTCCACAGAACATTTGACCTAGGACCTGTAAACAACTTATCTTTACCAACTGTTCACTTTCTTCTTTTAACCTTAGAGGCTTTCTGCAGGTTGATAACAAGCAAAGAGGCTACTATATAAAAAGAATGTTAAATTAGTTAAATGTTTAAAAATAAAATGAAGAAAATATAAAAATTCTTAAGACCATGGGCTGAATATTTGGGGGACACCTTTCTATTTAAAATTTCTGATGTAAGTATACAATCATTGCACATGCCCTGAAACTATCATGCTACGTCTGTTATAATAATGTAAACAAAATTCAGTAGTCTCAATCAGTGGATCAGTGCCCATTTAATTTGATAAATAATAATAATAACATTATGCACTCATGTTGTGTATACTGCATACAGCTATATCTCTATATTGTTGTTTATCTGTGACCATGCTGTTGTATAGATGTGTGTGTGTGTGTGTGACCGGTTTCAATAAGATAGAATAAACTGAACACAGACTTGTTGAAAAGCTATGTCACTTTAGACTTCAAGCAGATGATTTAACGATTGTGGTTCTGAGAATGCTGGAATAAAATATAAACAATAAAAAATAAAAAATATAAAAATACATCATATTTACCATTTAATTATTTTATACACACACAGATCAACTTAAGAAATGTGTTTGCAGAGTATACAATAGGATACAATTAGACTGTTGATGTCTAAATTGCACAATAACAAATTGGCCAGTGTCCTATCACAGGCCCATTGTGAGTTCCTGTCATTTCCTCATATCTCAATTGGAACTTCCTTGGCTGGTCTCTGTTTTAGGGAGGCAGAGATGGAGTAGAACCTGGGAAAAACAAGAGAGCTGCATTCAGTAGTCTTCAGTCAATCAGTTAAAACCAAATTTGTAAAACAACTACTATTATATCGAAATATCAGCAATGTGTTGCTTGTACCCAAGTATTTCATGTTCTAAGTTAAAGTATTTTAAAGGAATAGTTCACCCAAGAAAAAGAAAAAATACCCTCAGGTAAGATGGTTGGTGGGTGAGGAAGTGATGTAATGATACATTTCTCTAAATCTGTTCAAATGAAGAAACAAATCTACAACTTGGATGGCCTGAGGGTGAGTACATTTTCAGCAAATTTGGGTTAAATATTCCTTTGTACATATATAAAAATGTCATCAGAAGCCAGTTCATCCCTCATTTCTCTAGAATCTGAACGTTGCACATACCTTGATGTCTTGTAGTGTTTCTTTTTACTCCAAGCTTGAAAGCAGGATGATTTTGCACAGTTCTTCTTACAGTCGATGACTTGGTATATGATTGGATTGTACATAGCAGAGGACTTGGCCAGCAAAGTTGGCACAACAGAGACTGGGATAGGCACTGAATCAGGCTCTCCAAAAGCAGACACCACTGATACCACAGCATAAGGGATCCAAGCTATTAAAAACCCTGCACAGATCAGCATCGCCACCTGGAGGAAGCAAATGGAACCATATTAAAAATGACATGGCATTTCCAAATAGCATTTCTGATTATTAAAACATGCAAACCTTAGTCAACTTCATCTCCAGGATGTGGTTGTTCTTGTTCCGTGTGTCAAAATGAGAGACTTCTTTGGCTGAGGATTTCACCTTGAAGATGATCATGACATAGGAGAAGAAGATAATGCAGGTGGGGAAGATGAGGCAGAAGAAGAGCATGCACATAACAAAGCTCTGGCCAGACACTGAGGCCTGGGCCAGCCACCAGTCCAGCGTGCAGGAGGTGCCAAACGGCTCAGGTGCGTAGTTGCCCCAGCCCACCACTGGCATGGTGGCCCAGAAGGCAGCGTAGATCCATGTAAAAACCACAGCGAGAAAGGCATGATGCCGTTTGAACCATGCACCTGATGGCAGAGTAAATTGATGTTAGTAAAGCTAGCTAGACAGCTAGAACGATAGCTAGAAATACAGAATGACAGATCTAAATATTGGTAGAAATACAGAATGACAGACTAATAGAATAGATATAACAACAGACAAACTGACAGATACAACAGTAAAGAATGACAAGCAGGCAGACAGAATCATTGAAAGAACGACATAGAAAGAACAACAAACAGATATTAATATCAAACAATAGATAGATTGACAGATTACAGAACGATAGAGACTGACAGACAGACAGATAGAATAGATATCACAGACACAGAAAGACACAACAATAGATATAATGACAGACAAATAGAAACACAGAAAGACATATAGAACAAAAGATAGAATAACAGACAAATAAAACGCCTGACAGACACATCCGGTGACAGATAGATGGATAGAACAACTGATAGAACGACAGACAGATAGAAATATAGAATGACAGTTAGAAGGACAGAATCACAGACAGACAGATAGGCTCATTTTAATTACCATATTTTAAATGACAGATCTTCAAGTAGCGGTCTAAGCTGACAATCGTCATAGTAATGAGACTTCCGCATCCGAAGAAAAAGCCGGCCCAGCCGTAGTAGCGGCAGCCCTGCCAGCCGAACAGCCAGCGATGGGAAAAACTAGACACTATGAAGAATGGTTTTCCAGTGACTGACAAAACATACAAAAAGAACTTGATGTTAAACAAGCCACAAAATTTTCAAAGCAGATATCACTGACAAAAGAATACTTTTGTTTTACAGCAAGCTCTCAGCTGAGAGGGCAATTTCACAGAGAGAAACTGGAAATAACCAAAACTACCTGAGCAGTATCCATGTTTTGGAGCAAAGACCATAGATAAACTATACAGAGTGATACTAGCAAAGAGTCAGCAAAAGGAGAAAAATGAAAGCCTCGTAATTGAAACTCGTAATTAGAGAATGGTGATGGCAGATGTTCGAATGTCTAGAATAATCTAAATAAAATAAGATCTCATTCATGTCCTCAACAATAACATTCAAGAGCACAGCAAAGTGCAAACTATAGTTCATGATGTTTCTTAAAATTTTGTAAAATGTTAGAAAAAATCTCTTAAGCACTCCAAATGGCTCTAATATCTTTGATTACTGCCTGTCTAAAATACCTAAATTTACATTTGATATATGCTGCAGATTCTCATTAATACATATAGATTACATAAATGTGGACAAAAAACGAGGAAGAGTAGCCAGAGGTGCAAAGCACACAATGACCCCAAGTCTGCGTAAATGTTACACACTAGAGTAGTCTGCCATGTGCATGACTCCTGGGAAACAAAAGCCTCATTATTTTTAAATACAGCGATGCCATCCTGATAATAGGTGACCAGTTTAAAAGGCAGTCTTCTTCAGTGGCATTTTGGAAGTAACTATTGATTTGATTCCAAGTGCTTAAAATAACTCATATCTGATTTTATATATCTATAATTAAATTTTCTCATCCCTCACACTCAAGCTATAGCTGACAAGCACAACTTTACGATGTAATTTACTTTCTCCTATCCCAAATAATATACAAATGTAGTTATAAGTAAACCCTTTGCAAATTGATTCTCTCAAAAAACATTATTACTCAGTTTGTTTTGATCAAACCAATGCTGTGATTTTGGGGCAGGACTGTCGACTCACCAGTTGCAGGTGGAGAGAAACTTATTTGAAAACAGTCATTATTTTTGACAGTTGCTCAGAAAATGACACTCCCCACCTTTAATTAACTGGAATGAACTTTATGAGCTACACGGAAGGTAGTTTGTTCTGCAAATCTTAGAAAGTGAGTGTTTAAGGATGATGGCGACTAAACAGATTATGCAGATTAATACAATTTACTGTCATTTACTGTCACCTAAATTAAATATTCATTAAATATGAACTAATGAGTTAAAGCATATACTAAGCAAGAACTAACATTAACTGCTACACCATGAGTCATATGAATACGTGTGTAACAAACATATACTAACATGTAGTCAAAGTGGTCATTAATTACACATGAATTCATATGACTTGTGCTATAATAAAAGTTAGTTCTTGATTAGTACATGCCTTAATAATCATTACTTCATGATATATTTAATTTAGGCATTAGTAAATGATTATTCATGTACTGTTATTGCAAAGTGTTACCAAAAACGGATCTATTTGAATGAAAATTGAGCTTGTAATATCATCAGTGGTCACTGCTCCCCTGAAGAAGTGATACTAAACATCCACTAGGTGGGGCTAGAGTACAAGAATGAATACAAATTTCTTGATCTTTGTTATGAAGAAGGAACAAAGGTCAGGACATTGGAACCAGTAGTTTCTTTTTACTGGGGTACAAGCCCCAATGAAATACCTCTGTGCCCCATTAAAAAAATGTACTGATAGATTTGTCTTCCTGTGGCTCAGTGGTAGAGCATCGCATTAGCAGTGCAAACGGTTGTGGGTTCGATTCCCAGGGAACACACATACTGGTAAAGAAAAAATTTATAGCCTGAATGCACTGTAAGTCGCTTTGGATAAAAGTGTCTGCTAAATGCATAAATGTAATGTATAAATGTATAATGTCTATAATGGAGATTATATTATACCAATTTAAGAATAATAATTTTCCCTGACAATATTTCAGCAATCATGTTGTGTGTTTTCTATTAGCTGTTTAGTGTCAGAACTAACAATGTCAAATTTGAGAATGAAACACACTTTAATCAATAATCATAAGCACTTTACGATTTTCATTAAAACTAACATAGTTTTTACTTTTTCTTGTTATATGGTCACATCTAACTCTTGGAAACTTTACATCATGCCGCCATCATCTTTCTAAATGTATGTTAAATATAGATCTATATTACTATTAATATACATAAAATATATATTACTGTTATGATTCTTATTGTATAAAATTAAAAGCTATCATGAAATATGAATTGTTGCTTTAAAAATAAATGATGATCTAAATAAAGAGTAATTAAAAATTATATACTGTTAGTGTTTATTGTGAGCAAAATCAATGACTTTTACACAAATTGTAATGTATGCACTTTATATCCACGGTTGTTGTGAAACATGCTTTAAGAGCAAGTCCTTATTCACATAAAGTGCTTATAGTATACATAATAAATATCTACAGTTGACTTCATAGCAAAAAAGTGCAAAATCACATTAAGAGGGATGTGTTCATGACATGTAATGTTGTATTTTACTGACTAAACACTCAAATAAGAAAAAGATGACCAGAGTAAGGAAAAGAGAGTCAATCAAGGCATTCATTTGATCTTTTGTTCACTAATGTAAGCATGTGGCTTAAAATTCTGTGTATGATTTATGGAGGTGCATCATTTCAATAACAGCAAATAAATCAGTAAGAAGGACATGACAGTGAAAAGTATCATAAAAGAGGCAGCACTGAATAACCTTGGCTGATTTACTGCCATGCTGTCAAGTCAGTGAAAAGTAATGAATAAAAGCTATATTTAATATATATTTACTACACACCGAAAGCCTTATATGTATCTTCAACACACACACACACACACACACACACACACACACACACACACACACACACACACACACACACACAGAAGACAGAAAATCCTATAAACAACAAAGAGATCCTTTAAGTTAACCAATACATCATTTCGCTTCTATTTCACTTTATAAATAAGAATTCATTGTTGAAAAGCACATCTGACAGATAATAACAATATTTCAGCAGCATGACATCAAGTCAGTCAAACTCACAGTCTCACCTGATATGCCAAAGTCGAACACAGCTAGATTTAGCGTCATAAACTCTGGTGGCTTTAACTTGCTCTTCCGTTTGATGGTCATATATATGACATAACCATTTCCAGTGGCTGACAAGATACCTGTGAAAACATAAGAAAAACTGTAATACCGCATGTTTTCTCAAAAAGATGTAATTACGCACACAATACATAATATCTGGTGGTGGGGGGGTTGGGAAACAAAAAATTATTACCTTTTTAAATAGTGAACACAACTAGACATTGATGCTGTTTTTAAAATGCCTGAAAAAAAGAATTGGACCTTAAATAGGCTTTTTAATTCTTTCCATTATATTGAGTCATTTGTATCAGTTTGAGTCACAGGTATTTGCGAGCTGTCTATTTGTTGAAATACAATGACTGCATATTAAGACTTCTGTTGTACCAGTTATTTTTAGAGAAGTAATAAGAGTCGAAGGTTACTGGTTATCCCGTTTCCCAGTGAAAGGGCAAAAAAAGGTCACTATAACAAAAGAGCAAAGTGATAGTTAGTCTTTTCTGGTTACAGCCAAATACATTCAAATAAAACAATGTTTCCATTCATGTTATTCCTCTTTTCTCTCTTTTTGATTTTGATGACCACTATGTGCCTGCTAAAATATTTTTGTCTTAAAAGAGCTTTCAAAATGTCAGAAAATTCAATCAAATAAAACATCTGTTACTCAAAATCTTATGTTCAATCCATAATGTCCAAGGCCCCTTTTTGAAAATCAGATTTCCAATGCCGAGGTCATTGTGAGTGCCACATACAGTAATTTCACATCTTGTCCTTTTGTGTCAGCTGACTGATGCAACAGATGGTTTATTTCATGTGACTATTCAATGAATTCTTTCACTTTCCTGTAGTCTGCTGTTCTCATATGATCATGAATCAATGTGCATGGATCACGCACATTAACATCACTAACAGATACATGTTATGCTCTTAACAAGTCCATCCATAAGTGAAAATACTGCTGTTCTCATATGATCATGAATCAATGTGCATGGATCACGCACATCGAGATTACTAACAGATACATTTTATGCTCTTAAACAGTCTATCCATAAATGAAAGTACTATCATGTTGTCCAAAAGTTACCTACCAAATGACCTAAACTGAACCCTGTTCATCACTGGCATTTGTTGATCTGTATGTGTTACTTAGAGTAAATGTCTACTGCAACACCTTCTGACTGATCCCGTGATTCAAACAGAGGAGAACAGACTGTGAAATATAACAAGGAAGAACTATTGATTCAGACTTTTCACTGAATCACACACATCTTTCAGGTCAAAAGAGAATTTCCATTACATGGAAATCTTGGCAAAGGAAACTATCTGAACAATTAAAAAAAAAAGCAATGCAACGTCCTTCAAATAATAGTTTTAATACCATGGTTGCTGATGGACGACTGGACTAAATGATGTTTTCAAATAAAACTTTTCAAAAATGTATTGCATAAATGACAGACATTGCATTGGGAAAACATCTGAATTATTTTTTAAAAACTATGCATATTTGAGAGTTTATGTTAGTTATGATTTATTTATGACTTGGTTTGTGATAAATACACTAAAATCTATCTGAAATACATTTATTTCATGCTAAGTATACTATGAATACATTTACATATTTATGTACTAATGTATTTATGTACTTTTAGTATATTAAACTGGTATACTTAAAGTCTCCTGAATAGAAACAACTAATTTTGTACTTAATGCACTTTAATTGTGCAGAAGTAGTGCTGAAGTCCAACTAAACAGATATTGAAGTATATTTGATTGTACTCAAGTGGAACTATTGCAAGTATACTTCAGGTACACTTGAAATATCTTGCATTTGAAGACCGATATTATTCAAAGATCATACAATCTTAGTCAATAGTGACATTAAAACACATTTTAGGCTTAATATTAAGAACAGTGCATTGTGCACAAGTTGTACTCCAAATAAAGTTTAAGTATAATTTATATATCAGTAAGCCTTGAGCGATATGTCAGTAAATATGTTGAGTGAATGTTACAAGTCAAGTTTTGGTTCTTTTCTTAAGAATTCAGAAAGTGTTTAGCTTTAACCTTCTGCACCTTTTAGCCTCTCTTTAACATTTCATTTAAATTGATAACTTTTTTAAATTCAGAAGGAAAATAGGCATTTATAACACCTAGTGTTAGAAAAAGCTCTATAATGTGCTTATATATTTTATATGTACTGTACACAGGCTACTATTGTTAGTCAATACAAACATTTTCAAATGAAATCCATCAATTCATAAATAAAGCATAAAGAATCTTGCAGAATTGTTCTCGTTTGGCAGAACACATGGCAATGGTGCACACATATTTATTAAAAACAAACCCATTAAAGCCATATTCAGTTAAGTTCCAGTTCCAGGGTGGGCTTTATTCATAATGAACCATCAGGGTTTGGACCCACTGTTTTAAAGATTATGTCAATATGTCTGCTCCCAAGACTGTTCATTAGCATGTAGGCCCTACCAACCAATATGACGTTAAGTGGTTCTTATCCAAGGCTGTTATATGTTCAGGCAAGATTACGTAACACAATAAATCTGATTGCAAAACCTCATTCTATGACATCACTGAGTGTCAGTAAGATATCTGATGCTTTTATCATGTCATTGCTGGTAACTAAAATATAATGAAAATTTCAGTACAGTAAATTCACTACAAAATTCACTACAAATACTTGTCTGAAGACATTTTACAAGACAAACTTCTTAAAATCAACAAGAAATAAGTACAATCACACCCACTAAAACTCCAGACATTCTGCTGTAACCTAAATTAAATATCTGAATTCAAGTTATTATCATTTCTGATGACAATTCACATGCTGCTTATAAAGAACTTTCACATCAACATGTACCTTGTACACTTACCGATAATAAGGATGTAGAACGCCGCCACTATGTCTGCCTCCTTGGACAGCTTAGTTGCGAAGGGATGTGATCTAAGAAGGTAATGTGGGACATAGCCCGAAGAGATGGTCTCATTCTCCATTAGTGCCTTACTGAGGAGTGTGATTACTTTCCTGCAGAATAAAAGGGAAAAATTCTAAATAAAAAACAAAAACAGAATCATCTTTGAACTCAGTTCGGTAAATGTATTTACTTATTTATTTAGACTATTAAACTGTCTATAGACTGCTTAAGGGCAGTCCTTGAGATTTGTTGAATTTAAGTATTTATTTAACATTTTTAGAATTATATTAATTTGGGGAATAAACCAATTTAGTTAGTTTTAGTCCGAAGACAAAAGAACATGTAGAAAAACTGCTACATCAGGATTTTTATACAACACTGTTTTTGTAGAGATGGCAGTGTCTTCTTCTTCCCGTCAGGCATTTTAGGAGAATAGCAGAACAGATGCTAGTGCAATAAACAATAATTGCTTCCCATTACAGTAAAGTTACATTTGATTTTGTAGTTATGTCAAATTTTTGTTTTGTGAGTCTGGTATTTGCCTCCACTATAGACCACTTTTTCCAAAAACGTGAGGTCATGTCAAAAGAATGCTATTATTTTGCAGTGGCAAAACAAACCTGTACACAATATTGCATTTCCTTTCACCAATGTTAGTCACTTTAAAGCTTCTAGTGGATTTATGGAGAAAAAAAACAGCAGGCTTAACTTAATGAGCATTCACTACACTCTCTGGTGACACACAGCTTTTGCAATCATCTCCCTGGAGATCAGAAGTGATGCTGCATCCATGTTTTAGCCCCTGCCCCTGCAAACTCGTGTTAGGAAATGTGTGAGGTTACTAAACAGTGAATCCTCTCCCTCAAATAAGTTTTCTAAATGAAATCTCATAAAATAGACTTAAGTTCTAAGAGATGATCACTTGATGCATGCAATAATCTGTCACGACAAGCCAGTTTTTGAGTTAAAAAAAAAAGATTCTAATGTGCAATGATGTTACGAAGATCTTAGAAGTGAAATGTGGATTTGTGTATTGATATGTGAAGAATTGATGACTCTTTTGTTTGAGGAATCAGAGTTGGTTGCTATAAAAGTGCACATCTGTCTGATTTAATGGCTGTATGTTCATTCACTTAATTTTTTTATTATATTATGTTAAAATAAACGTACAGAATCACAAGTTTATCACATTAAAAACACATAAGTCGATTTCTGTATTGTATTAAACATGATAAATTCCTGAACCATTATTGATATCATATCTGCGGAACTTTGTGCAACATCAGCAGATGATGCCAAATCCTGCACTTACTTCTGGTATGTGTTGACTTGAAACAACTTATTTTCATATGGCAATGTTATTCTCCGCCAATGATTGTGCAATAACAAACACAGGCTAGCCCTGAAAACTGTCTGTAGCTGTAATGATGTACTGAGCATCTGAGTATCTGATTAAACTGAGTATCATTCATTTGAAAATCTAAAGAAAAAAAAAAAAAAAAAAAAAAAAATATTGAAGCAAGACATTGCAGGACAGTATAATTTGAATAAAATAAATCATACAATCATTAAAGTTTCAACAACAATGCTATAAAGGCTTCATTTGAAACCTTTGTAAATTTTAAGCATAAGACTGAGTTCTCACAAATGTATGATCGTAAACAAACCAAAGCACAAAAACAGACGCAACATGTGCAAGCAACACTACAATAACCGCACGGAAAGCGCTCACAATGCCACTAATGTTTCCCGAAAAACAAACGCTTACCTTGCTATAACTCTTCAACCATCCCGATGGATGTGAGCACTTTTCTCTACTCTGGAAATGATCCTAAAATTGAATTAATAACTTCTCCATAATCCACGTTTTTAAATGACACACACTTCTGTTATTCTGTTGGTACGCTTCAGCTGAGCGGCTCTCTTTCTGATGATGATGATGATGATGATGGTGATGATAGTCGTTGTTCAGCACGGTTCCTCAGAGCTAAACTAGGAAGAGCAATGAGCGGTAAAGAAAGTGGAGCTCAGGTTATTACGATAAAGAGTGGCTGGTCAAAGTAAGCGGCGACTTAGAAATAAACTCAGCTCTGTACGGTTTCCTCCACTACTGGCAGTTCGCGTTGCACTGACAGTTCTATTTGTAAAGCCCCGCCCCTCATGTGATGGAGCTGTCAATCATGCAATCATGTGTTTACATAAGTATATAAATCCATGCGGATGCACAGCAATGTATAATACTTTTCAGTGTCCGTATTTATCATATAATTATTATAATAATTACATTATAATGAATTGCAATAACAATGTTTAAGTAATAACCGCAAAACCATCAAATAGCCTAATTATTTTGATGTTGAGATTATTTTATATAGATATATAAATCTATACTGAAATTGGTGAAATTTTAGTTTCGTTCCATTTTTGGTGAAACGAACGCATCAATAAAATCAGTGTCAACAATTTGACAGAGGAAAAGTAAAGAATGTTATGAAACTTTCTCTATCAGGCCAACAAAACTCCAGTCACAGCAGTGACAAATGTATGCCATTTTTGGCATTTTTTACAGTTCAATATGAACAATATAAAAATTCTTCAAAAGTTTCTAATTTTGTGTTACACTGAAGAAAATAAGTTTGAAACAACATGAGGGTGACTAAATGACAATAATGGCTGCATTTTCATTTTTACATTCACTGTCACAGGAATTTCATGTCTATCCAACTGTTGAAGAAACGGAATCTACAACTGGCTGCACGCTATGATGCATATTTCTGCATATACTCAAGGGATGCAGGTCACAGATGCTGTCTCCCTGTTATTTACACAAGCACAGGTCATTTGCCATGTTTCCTATTTTAGTTAGACTTAGCACAAATACACACAACCTTTACCTTCTCTTTGTTCAGCCAAAAATGATCAGAGAGCCAGTCATTTTTCTCCCTGTTTCCTCAAGATTAACTGAAATTGTAAATTTATATTCCATGCACAATGCTTAAGTTTCAAGTGTTAGAAAAGGATTAAAATATTTCAAAAATGTTTCTAGATCTCAGAGGGGAAACATCTCATCATCCTACTGGAATATACAACCTATTCACACCTCTCGCGCTCTTTCATATTCTTTAAAGCAAAAACCTGGAAAGAAGGTTTACCTAATTGAGATTTATATTTTATAAATTACAAAATATGAATATAAATGTATTAGTATTAGTATTTTTATTTGCCTACTGAGAGCCATAAACCCATGAACAAAAACAACAACAAAAGGTTAGAAGAATGCCATAATAGTTAATACAAGCAATGTATAGTTTCATATAGGATTATGGTAATAATGGCCTTTTTATGTAAATTGATTCAGTAGCTGTTGATACGATTTCTCTAGTGCTTTGTTGGGCGCATTTGCTTCAGATCAAAATAATCAGACTAGAGTGTTTGTGGCCGTGTCTCACTTACATGCATATAAATTACAGCAATCTATGATATATATTGTATGTTAATTTGCATTATATTTGGCTGAAGGTTTTATAAGGGAACCAGTATTACATGACAAATAATAATCACATAAATATAAATGTCAAGGCAAACATCAATGCTGGCTTGACAAAACTTAAAGAAGAAAGTCTTAAAGATAGATTGATAGATCATAATGTCTGGGAAGGAGACACATCTGGACTCAATAACTACATCTGAGTTTTATTTAGAGTTGATAACAAAGGCAGATTTAGTAAACCTGGAGAAGAACAAAAATAAAAGTAAATTGAAAATAATTTTTTTTATGTGAGTGCATATTTAACTGTTTTTGTTTCATTTGACTTTGTTTTGATCTTTTTTAGTTAGGAGGCCTGTTAAGTATTCTATATGTAATCAGATTATTGGTGTTATTCTGTGAACCCATGCTCCAAAAAGAATCTGTGAATATAATCAATTTTATCAACTGATATTTTTTTGTGTAGTAGTTAAACTACTAGCTACTAGTACTAGACACTTAATATTTCACCTTTGAAATGTGTGAATTTCCTGTATTTCCTGTTTGCTCCTTGCCACATCTGGTGTATTCAATTGAAAAGCTGAGATGACAGGAAAAACAAAGACATTTGCAGCTGATAAGGAACATCCGATATCAACATCCATCAATATCTGTGCCACCAATAAGTTTAGTAACATTTTTTGTAGCATGAGCATTAAACCTAACCTGAGAAATATTCACTAGAGTAAAACGTGACAACTAGCCCGAGCCTCTTTACTGTATTAACTAAACGCATACATTTGTTTCACAATTCTTGTTCATTTTTAGCAAGTATAATATATATATATATATATATATATATATATATATATATATATATATATATATATATATATATATATATATATATATATATATATATATATATATATATATATTGTATTGTATTGCAAGTTTACTAAAAGGTGATGTTTAAATATTCAAACAAGTCATTATCTAATTAAATAAGCACTAATCTGCATACAAGAAATCTGAACATTAGATTAAGTCAGGTTATTGTTTAATTTTGGGGTTTTTACAAAGGGGGGTTTGGGTTATTGTTTAATTTTGGGGTTTTTACAAAGGGGGGAAAAAAAAAAACCCAAAACAAACAAACAAAACATAGGTTTGCATCACATTTTACGTTCAGCTATAAAACTACATTGTTTGAAAAAGTAAGTTAGTAAAATTTAAAGTTTGGTGCAACTTATGTGCAAATGTCAGAGCCAGAGGACAGAGTTCTGTATGAGGAACAAGGTCCATTAGCACCTTTAATAGTAGCTTGAAGTGTTGGCAACATATCAGAGAAATGCATTAGCAAATTCACACACACACACACACACACACACACACACACACACACACACACACACACACACACACACACACACACACACACACACACAGTATTTGGATATATCTGTAGCCAATGACGCAGATTATACAGGCTAAATTATATCATCTGTAGCATTTTCTTGTCTGCTTCCACAAAAGGATGAAAATCACAATAGTTTTCTAAGAGGATAATTCACTCTTCAGTGAATAACTATATAAAAAAAGGAACATAGAAATATTATTTTATATGTACTGAAAATTGTAAATGGTAAAACTGACACATTTAGCCGTGTTAAGTATGATTCCATTCACTAATATAATCTATGTTATTCAGAGGTGTACCTGCTGTGACTATTACAAATTATTTGAATTTCCAGAATAACTTATCTGGAGCTGAAGCACATTCAAAGACACATTATTTGCAGTGGCATCCACAAGTCTGAAATCAATCTGAAAATCAAGGAGTTTTTTTCCCATTTAAACCTAGGAATAAACAGACATTTTATAAATATTGACATTTTTTAAAGAAAGATCATGTTGTAACATGAAGAAGAACGTTATGAGAACTCATATGTACAGTCAGATGTTCTTGCTTCCATTAAAGTAAAAGGACAAACTAAATACTAAGACATTATGAAACAAGTAACTTTGTCAATTAAATGTTCCACTTAATTATATGCTGATAAGATAATTTGTATTAGAAAAATTGCATTAAATTAGAAAACACTAATGGTCTAGGACCGTGGACCTTGATGAGTCTTATCCACCAATTTAATATACATGTAATAAGAAGTCCTCACCAAAAATAATTAACTGATATGAATAAACAGTCTTTGAAACTCAAGTTACATAAAAGAGAAATACAACAAACAACCACTCAAAGTATAAGATAAATGTATAACAGTCTATGTAGGGGAAACAGTACATGCCATCTTATTATAAAATATTAACTGGCAATTGCTATGCCATCAAATGTTCATTTTAATAGTCACTTCAAATCACTGATTATTGTTCAAATCACCAAACATGATGGCCTGCATTGAATCATACTCAGGAAATAAGCCATGGGTCAAGGTAATGCATTGATTATACTGCATCTGTATCCATGCATTTGATTTAGTTGTCCACTATTTAAAGACAAGGATGAACAGAAATAAAGAAGATGCAGTACAATCATTGTGAAGGTCAGAATAGTCAAGGGCCATGGTAGTCCATCTGACTAACCCTCTGAGTGCTTGATGATAACCAGCCTGTGGATGAAAAACCTGCACTTGCTAATGGCCTTGAACAGTGTGAGGGAGTTAAAAAGACCTAGCCTTGCCTATCCCTTATGTAATAGATGTTGAGTTTTATTTGGATGATTGAAATTTAAGTCATGTTGTATAGGTTACATCATAAGAGCAATGTTTGATGTGGTTTCTCTAAGTGACTGCTGATTAAGGGACTCCAAAAGCAAAGGATTTCATTAGAAAAAAATCACTGCATTTTCATTTACATAAAGAGTAATATACAGACAGACAGTCATCATCATCAAATGATTGAAGCACCCTGGTAATGACTGCAGATGACCATTATCCCTTTTATTTCATGGCTACTCCCCAAATAAAAAGGTGACTTCAAACACTTAATTTGAATTTAATAATTATATAATCTTACCTTAATTATCCAACAGCTGGCAATCAGATTCTGTTCCTTGCATTTTATCGTTCGTTAACAGCAAACGTGGCCACTGATGACTTGAACGTGTCAGGCTACCGGTGCACCAGCTTCCAATTTTTTTTTTAGCTAAAGTAGGCTGTTATGCTGTTTGGTATTGCACACTGGTATTTTTTATGATATTATTGTAAATGTTATAGGCTACATTATAAATGTATTGCCGTAATTATAAACACACTTGTTTGTAGCGCAAATTACTGTGCTTTGTTTTTCTTCGAGATTATTATTTAGATACTTGTAGCACAGTTGTACTTAAACTTTTTACTCTCAGGGCCCCTTCCCTCCAAATCAATACTGCATTTTCCCCAAGCTTCTATTCACATAAACTTTTGTACTGTAATGTTGTTACTTTACAATTCGATTTTATTTTTTTAACTAAATAAATTCAAGATTTATACCTTTAGTGTTAATTTGAAAAAATGTCACTACGGAAACTCTTTAAGTGTACAGTAACTTTAACAAATAAGCAGACGTCAACCTGCCTTACCAAACAAGACCACATGGAGACTCCAAAGGACTGCAGTGCATATATGCCTATAACTAAAGACACCAAAATACGAATGAAGAATAAAACATTCTGAATATATGGAAGCGATCTGACGGCAGGTCGAAGTCATCAATATGCCATGAAATTGTTTTTGCAATAACTAGTTTGTCCACAAGGTGGCAACACTAGCCCGGGCCGTTGTTTCACAGCCAAAAAAGAAAACGAAGAGGCCATAGATATCAATACACATCTATGCCTGCGGCCCAATGTTCATATTATCCATCCTAAACAGTATATGAGATTAAAATAAGTGCATCCCAAAGCATAGTATGTTGAAAAGAGTACACTAGAAGTCCGCGGATGGTCTACTTCAGGTGCTTCTCAATAAATTAGAATGTTGTGGAAAAGTTCATTTCAGTAATTCAACTCAAATTGTGAAACTTGTGTATTAAATAAATTACATGCACAAATACTGAAGTAGTTTAAGTCTTTGGTTCTTTTAATTGTGATGATTTTGGCTCACATTTAACAAAAACCCACCAATTCATCAATTCAATCTCAACAAATTAGAATACTTTATAAAACCAATAATTGATTTTTTTTGTGAATTGTTGGCCTTCTGGAGAGTATGTTCATTTACTGTACATGTACTCAATACTTGGTAGGGGTTCCTTTTGCTTTAATTACTGCATCAATTCGGCGAGGCATGGAGGTGATCAGTTTGTGGCACTGCTGTGGTGGTATGGAAGCCTAGGTTTCTTTGACAGTGGCCTTCAGCTCATCTGAATTTTTGGTCTCTTGTTTCTCATTTTCCTCTTGACAATACCCCATAGATTCACTATGGGGTTCAGGTCTGGTGAGTTTGCTGGCCAGTCAAGCACACCAACACCATGGTCATTTAACCAACTTTTGGTGCTTTTGGCAGTGTGGTCAGGTGCTAAATCCTGCTGGAAAATGAAATCAGCATCTTCAAAAAGCTGGTCAGCAGAAGGAAGCATGAAGGGCTCCACAAATCTTGGTAAACGGGTGCAGTGACTTTGGTTTTCAATCAGGTGCTAAATCCTGTTTTTTTTTTACATTGATTACCATTTGTGGTAAACAGTTTTACTACAGATACCATGGTAAAACTATGGTTAGTGTAGCAAAACCATGTTTAATTTGGTTACCGTGGTTTAACTATAGTAACCATCTTTTATTTATTTATTTTTGTAGTAAAAACCGTGGTTAATTTTGTAAGGGGTGTGCACTCAACTTTTGCAGTTATTATCACTGTCCCAGAAAGGGTTAACTTAGTTTACAGCAGAGCTATGATGTACGATCTATCACTTGTGAAAGTCATGACTTGCCAAGTATGGTAACCAATACTTGGATTTGGTGCTTTGCATTTAACCCATCCAAGTGCACACACACAGCACAAAGACAGGAACACACACACACCCTGAGCAGTGGGCAGCTACCCAGGGAGCAACTGGGGGTTCAGTGCCTTGCTCAAGGGCACTTCAGCCATGGGTATTGAGGGTGGAAGAGAGCGCTTTTCATTCACTCCCCCCACCTACAACTCTTGTAGGCACTGAGACTCGAACCTGTGACCTTCGGGTTACAAGTCCGACTCTCTAACCATTAGGTAACAACTATCCATTAGGCCACAGCTGCCCATAGCATGTGTAGCTCCTCAAGCATAATGAATAATTCCAAAGTAGTATGTAAGCATTTCCTATCTATCAGCAACATTTAGCTATTACTAGCCGGATTGACAAATGTGATTGAGATTAATCTTTTGAAAATCCAATAATTGAATCAAAGGAAGCAGCATGATATCCTAAAGCAGTGAGAGTGGAGTGGAGTATTGGCTGCTGAAAATTCAGCTTTGCCATCACATAAATAAATTACAATTTAAAGAATATTCAAAGAAAAAAGCAGTTGTTTTAAACTGAAATAATATTTTACAATATTTTTGTTTTACTGTATTTTCGGTCAAATAAATGCAGTCTTTGAAAACATAAGAATCTTCTTAAAAAAGAAGAAGTCATTTTTCAGATTTGAACACTATATATATTATTATTATTATTATTTTTCATGAGTTTATCAGAAACTGTTCCCATTTATGTGAAATTTGAATTCTGACTAGTTGAATTCTGACCACGTTGCATTACCACATCTGATGAAAAAGGCCTCAAGTGAAACATCGTTATGGTTATGGCCACAACCAAAGAATTTAAAAAGGGCACATTACCACACAAATTAATGGACACCATTGATAGTCACGAGTTTGATTCAAGAAGGCTTTCCAGAAAAGAGCACAAAACAACTCTATGAGAGTGCTAACACTCAAGTTTATGAGATCTCAGCTGACTTACTAAATGAAGCAATTCCTTCACTAAACAATTATGCTGTCGAGTTGTGCATCATTGTGCCAAGATTTGGCTCCTGAACACAAATTTTAAGTATTTGACAGAGTGACTTTTTCTGAAAACTAAGAAATAAATGCTGATTTGGTGAAACGCTTATTATCAATAAGAAAAAGTTATGTTTGTAAGCAAGCAATAAGCACTCACACTCAAAATCAAATTCTGTTCTTTACTTAGGAGGCAGCAGTTGTATAGTGTCATTACATTTACCAAATTTACCTTCAGAATGTCACAAATAAACAATTCCCCGATTCAGCAATTTGTTTTATGAACTTGTATTTTATTTATTATAAAAACTTGACCCTCTTACATTAACGTTCTTTATTCTTTTTCTATTCTAGCTACAATCACTTGACCCTCTATCTATCCACTTTTTATTCCTTATGTTTATTATATATAATATATATATAAACCTTGCAAAGTGTACTGCGTTAGACTAACCAGAACTTGTCACAGCACTTATATATTTTTGCTCTTTTGTTGGTTTGAATGCTTCTATATTCCTCATTTGTAAGTCGCTTTGGATAAAAGCATCTGGTAAACGAATAAATGTAAATGTAGTCTCAGCATAGTGTTAATACATGGGTCTGTATTAACGATCAACTAATTTCAACTGAATAATTAACAGTTTATTGCCTTTTTAGAACTAATTTACAGAATTTAATTTTGTTGGCACAACTGAATCACTGTTTTCTTGTTTGCTTTGAAACAATCTGTATTGTATAAAGCGCTGTATAAATAAAGGTGACTTGACTTGACTGAATGGCTACAGCGGTTTCAGGCAGGTCAACAATCCTGATATCTGCTCTCTCACGGGGCTGCAGAGACCGACCGTTAAGGAAATGTAATCTGGTCTGAATCCAGTATATAATTATGATATCCCGTAAATGTCCTCGCTCTCTGATCTAACTAAACCATTAAAATATAATATAAAAATTCTGAACACCTTAAAAATCACAGAGACCAGAACAATCTCTGTAAATAAACATGATATTTATTTAGTTGGGGGGGGGGGGGGGGGGATCATGTAAACGATCATTTTGATAAATGCTGAATGTGCACAGCAGATCTTAAAACAATAAAATGGAATGTGTTCTACCAAATTTCAGACAACAGAGATGACTGATTTCCTATGTACTTTCATGGGAGATCCTTTAAAGTTTAAAACATGAACAAATTCTTTCGACAATGAAAAATGGAGAACCAATGGAAAAAGTGAAACCAAAAAAACATGTCTGTTTATTGCTTTAGGGATCAACCTGTCATCCTTCCGCATCAGCAACTTCAATCTCACACAGAGACAAACATACAATCCCTGATCAGGAATGCATTAAAAATGTATTTTTAGCTTAAGAGGCCTGAGGAATGGGCATTTTCATTGTAACTAAAAGTGCTTCATTTACTGCATGTTTCTAGGATCAGAACCAATTGATAAAAGATCCATTTTGGTCAGCAGTACTTCTACAGCACAGCCGATGCATATACATTATTTCTGGTTGACGTTAAAAGGCAGAGTATAGTTTTTTTTTTTTTTTAAACAAGCTACCACCATGTGGTGACAAAAATACTTTACCAGCCTTTGGTTTAACACCTGTATTTAATCGTGTCAGCTGTTTCAACTAGCCAACCAGTCTTGTAGAAAGCATTTTTAGAAAGGTTCGTGCAGAAAAAGCTAAACGGATCTTTCCAATTTCCATGTTTCATTTTTGTATGTTCAAGGGGGCGGAACTGCAGAACAAAACCACTGGGAATCTGTGCTATTAAACTGCAGCTTAAATTGCAAAATGGATTTCTTGCCATTTATATGGGGAAATGGCACTGCTTGCTGAAGCCAATTTTCTTTTTTAGGGAAGTGTGAATGTTTGAAACCAAACACAGATACAAAAACCCAGTACATTTTCTTTATGATGTCACAATCAATAGACAATAAAAATATATCATGCTGTAAATCTAAGTATACACACACATAAACACACATACATACATTATAATATATATATGTGTGTGTGTGTGTGTGTGTGTGTGTATATGTATGTATATATTTATTTATATTTATATTTATAGTATGAGAGCTCCCAGTATTAACACTTGTAAAAATCTTAACAGGCA
This sequence comes from Cyprinus carpio, assembly GCF_018340385.1. Lineage (NCBI taxonomy): Eukaryota > Metazoa > Chordata > Actinopteri > Cypriniformes > Cyprinidae > Cyprinus > Cyprinus carpio. The sequence continues at coordinate 19,424,812 of NC_056591.1, read as the reverse complement.
CAATAGTGTTACCCTGGATAGGAATGTTATAGAAAAACAAAAATAAATGTTCTCCCTTTTGAACAAACAAACAAACAGAATACATCATCACTATGGAAACAAGAGTATGCCATACATTTGATAATCATCTAAAGAGGCTAATATAGACAGAATATTGCTGAGATCATAATAGTTTTTTTTTAAAAACTAACCCATGTCATAAAAAAGCAAGGAAATAACATAATCCAACATTTATACAGACTCAGTAGTATTGAATGCATAATCCACTGCACTTCTCACTGAGTGCACAGACTGCATATCCAGCACAGTAGTAAAGTAAGGCTTCAATCATTTTTGTTGGTAAAAAAAAAGAAAGAAAAGAAAATAATAAAAATAAAAAGAGAAAAACAAACATATACATATGTCATAATTACACTTTTCTATACCTAGAAAAAAACTCATCATGTGCAAATATTTGAATCTTACAATTTGTGGAGTAAGTCAGTGAGTGTGAAGATGACATGAACGATATCCGACCCCTTCCTCTGAAGGTCGCTTTCCACTCGTGATGCATCAGCGGAGCCATCAGTCCAGTTCAGGATGCCAGATTTCATGTTGATTGTACAATCTTCTTCAGTTTTTCTATCTCCATCTGGAAACAAGCAGACACATAATTTTTCTTAAAACATAAAATATTTTGTGTGCAGTTAACAGGGTTCCCACACTTTGGTTAACTTCAAATTCAAGGACCTTTCAAGGTCTTTCTAGGTCCAATACCCTCAAATTCAAGGACTTAATGTGGGGACACATTTCAAGTGAGAGCAGGTTACATCGTGTTACCTTGTAAGATACATTTTTTTTTTTTTTGCATTTATTTTTGGCCATATGAAGTTTTTTTTATGTTTTTGAAACAAGTATCTTCTGCTCATTAAGGCTGCAGTAATAGTAATATTGAGAAATATTATTTAAATTTATAATAAATGTTTTCAATGTGAATATCTTGTAAACTGTAATTTATTGTTGTAATCAAAGCTGTATTTTCAGTATCATTACTCCAGTCTTCAGTGGCACATGATCCTTCAGAAATCATTCTAATATGCTGATTTGCTGCTCTGTTATGATTATTGGTGCTCAATCATTAATAACAGTTCTTATTATTATCAATATGGAACACATTTTTTCTGCTTTATATTTTTGTGTAAATCATGATACATTTTACAATTCAGCATAAATTTCAGCATTAATAATATTTCAAATTAATCAGCATTTATTTGAAATAAAATCTATAACATTATAAATGTCTTAACTGTCACACATTGTCAATTTTTAAGATATTTTGTTAATATGGGTATGTATTAAAAAAATCTTGAGCAGCAAATCAGCATATTAGAATGATTTCACTGAAGACTGGAGTAATGACGCTGAAAATTCAGCTTTGAATCACAGCAATAAAATCTTCATAATTTAAATCACTTTAAATCACTTCTATATCAGTTCTTACTTACTGAAATCAGCATATTTGTGATATTGAATTGATTTCCAAGGTGTCTTTTTCCTAATCTAATAAAAATGTTTGCATTATCTTTCATATAAAATTCTTACATTTCATTAAGGAATTGACATTTACATTGCAAAATTACATGACATTATTCATTATCAATCATCATTTACGCCGAATGTAATAAAATAATTAAAAAGGAAGTAAACACTGTAACCATTCTGGGCATTCTGGGTATTCTGGGCAGTTTGTGTGCATTGGGAATCATATTTTTCAAATAAAACAAGGGTAACACTCATTTTACATACAGCACACAGAGAAAATGACTTGAGTATGACAGTGGGCAAATGCATAAAGCGCAGCATAATTTGAAATCACGAGTTTAAAGTTTAAAGCATTCAATTCACATGGACCGACCGTCACACAGAGAACACACGATCATGCTGGATAAAAATGCACACTTCACAAGATCTCACAGCTGGATTTGACTAAGTTTGCAAGGAAATTAAATGTTCGTTAGTCATTCAAAGATTTGTTTAAATGATATAAACGCATATCTGCTTAATGCTGATGGCAAACGAGAAAGTATTATAATGTTTGTCTTTCTATTACTAATAATATAAAAGCAATCGTTATAATACTTTTTGACAGAACTGTTAACAATGACAGTAAACAAGAGGGAGAATGTGAGCACTGTGTGCTCAGACGCTGCTGCTCTCAGCGCCGTCAAAATAAAAGTCCCGTCGCGAACATATCGACCAAGCAGAAAAACTTATCGGCCGATGCCGATATTTGAAAAAAGCCAAATATCGGCCGATATATCGGCCTCGGCTTTGCCTTGGATCCAATATAATGATACACATCTGATTTCTTTCACAGCTGTTAAGACATAACCGACTGCGTTTATGGGAATGATTGCCAAGACGGTTATTTTGACATCATTTTATGTGCACGTGTCTGTTCAAACTCAAGGAGATGTTCACACACCATCTAAAACACACCTCTCTGTGTACGCGCTTCGGGGGTGCACACCTGTGCACACAGAAAACAGCATGCGGGTACTGAATCGAGTGAGTTCTCTTTCACCTCTTCTTGTGCTAAAATGGTTTAAAATCACTTGAATTTGAAAACTTGCAAAACATAACTCATACAAATGATAAACACTCACTCTACAATGTTTAAATTTTGCAATTAATCCGCGAATCACATGTGTACAGAACCGTGGGGCCTGGTCAATATGGATCAGGGATCAGCTACCATCCATTTAAACCCTAGTTACAAGTGTTAAATCCATAACATTTTAGATCATCTCAATCAAAAAACACTTGAAGAAAGTCCCCACACTCCAAAAAAGAAGATATCAAATGCGGCAGTGGTGTGCACAGACCTCTGGAGGGGCAGGGGAGAAGTGGCATGACAAGGGCTCTGATTTAAAGATCAATTTACCTGCAGGGCCACTCGTTTGAGCCGTTCATCATCCAGCTCTTTTCGGAGTTCACTGAGCTCTCTCCTGCAAAGTTATGAGAGAGGTTACAGAATTACGAAAATCAACAGAGGTTTTCAACCTTTATGTCATATGCGATTTCTAAATACTTCATCTACTAGTACAGAATACCAGAAAACAAGCAGCATGAAATAAAACTATCACTTACGACTGTTGTGCCTTCAGTAATTCTATAGACAGCACTAGCTCCTTTATCTGAGTCTTCAGTTCCTCCAGTTCAGATCCTTTCTCCTCTTCCTTGTCAGGTTTTGGTTTGGGCTCAGGGGTGATGTGGGTTGCTGAAACTGTTTTAGGCACCGTAGATGGTAAGGGTGATGAGACAGACGTCTGCAAGAAAAACAAAATCCAGTGTATCAATTAGTATAAAACAACATAATACTCGATGCCATATGTTTCGCAAACAGTACAGCAGTAAAGGTATGGATATACCCTTAACTTTTATAAACTTTATTTCCAAACCAGTTCCCTGATTTACAAGGATGACCTCAAACCAATCTCCAAGGTGTTTCCAGCTGAGAGACTGAAGTCATGTTTGTAATTGCTGAAAACTTCTGCTTAGCAGGAACATTTATCATTCCACTTAAATGTAATGAAATGAAACATCTCTCAGGCTAAAAATGTGAGATATTTTATAAACCACAAGAAAAAAGTCAAAACTCAAACTCAGGAGGTGGTCTGAGTTCATTTGTCCAAAGTGTGATTCACTTATAGTGTGCATTCTGAATGCAGAGCACTCTATGATATCTTTTTTATATATATTTTTATAATAATATTTTGATTTGTGTGTTTTTATTTGTGTTGAATTATTTAATGTGTATAAATGTTTTAATAATGATTTTATTCCTATATCAATCATAATATTAATATCACTAACTGTTACTCAATATCGTGTATTAATATTTAGATATGCATTAATATTTAATACTTTATAAATATTTAGAATCATTTATAGAATTACAAAATACAATATTAAATTAATAGAAATTGAAATGAAACATCTCTCATAAAAATATTAATAAACCACAAGAAAAAACAAACACACTCACACACACACACACACACACACACATATATAAATATTTGTACAACATTTTTATGAATAAAAAGTAGACATAAATTTATAATCCATTAAAAGCTATCAATATATGTATTAATATTTAGATATATATATATACTTTATATATAGAATCATATTTATAGAATATATATAATATATTATATATAACACACACACACACACAACACACACACACACACACACACACCCACACACACACACAACACACACACACACACACACCCACATATATATATATATAGGTACATATATGAAAAGTATATATATAGCGACTTTATAATATTAAAAGCTACTAGTTTGGAGATTTTTATTTTTTAGATTTCAGAGTATTACTAGTTAAAACACCAAAGAATTTGGAGACCAATTTTTTTTGCACCCCCTGCTGAACATGAAAGCTGCTGCTTTAATGAGATTTCTTTAAGCTTTCATATCTAAAAAGCAGCAATAACAACTAAAAATATGATCCATCAAACTACAACCACATTATTTTATAAATGAATTGTGGTATCAACCAAATCATGCACAATTGAAAAACTATCAGACACCCAAACATGATTCAGATGATACTGTACAATCAATAGAGCACAATCAATCCCTTTCTTCTCTTTATTTTGGAAAAGAGTGACAATGTGCAAATGTTCCAAATATGAGGACCATCTGTGTGAAAGCAGACAGTGTGTTTTCAGTCGACTTCACATAAGCTTAACATAAAGAACACAAAATACTAAAATAAGTCCTTAGGACTGAAGCTTAATTTAAAAAGGAGAGCCAGACATTCAGTCGAGATCATATCAGAGTTGCTGTTTATCTCACAAACCCTTGAAAACATAATTTCATTGGATGTATTTTCAAGGAGCCACAGGCATCTTGGGGAATTGTTATTCTTTTGGTTAGCTATTTAATTACTTGATTTAGAAATTACAGAATGGCACATAAGCTTCTTGCATTAAACAGTTCAACCAAAACTGTAAGTTTTGCCATTGTTTATTTGCCCATGTCATTCTAAACTTGTAAATTACAGTATCTTTGTGTGAATCGTGTACTATATATTTGAGGTACCTTGAACGAATTCTGTGTGGAAGATGCAGAGTCAACTTCATCCACTTTCTCGATTTTCTCAGCTTTCTCAGCAATTTCATTGCTTGGCTGCAAGACATTACAGAGCATGTTACAAAAACATGGGAAGAGAAAAGCGCGAATAGCACTATACTTGACACGCAAAAAAAAAAACCTATCCAAGTCAGTGGGGACCAGCAGCTGAAGGTGAACCCATGACAGTTTGTAAACTCAAAAAAGTACTAACACATAAATAAACTTCTTTATAGAAGTTATGGATGCTGACTGGTCAATACAGAGAATGTTACCTAATGTTTTTTTTTATATACTATAATTTTTATGAAATTTGATGTCCTTATAATGTTTTCTTCTAGGTCAACACATTTAATTAGTTTTCTTAATAAAAAAAAATATTTAATGAAAATTGGTGCAATACGTTTTATCTCCAAGTGGAAGGACGTATCTTAATGAATGTGCTAAATTAAATGTTTTTAATTTTTATGTTATTATCTATGACTTTTTTTATTTGCTTTTTTTTAGTATTAAACACAGAGATTAGAGCCCAAGGCAACTAAGCAAAAGTGGTCTTATACTCACGGAGTGGCCTCTGTGACCAGGAGGTCTTTTGCCAGGCATCTTTGGTCGCTGTGCGGTAGGGTGGGTTAACTTCTCCGAGGTAGAGGAGACATCATCAAAACTGATGAGATTAACTACGTGAATAAGACACAAAAGATTCAGTTCACACATAAGAACAACCTTTAGTCCATCTCAGCTGAATTAAGTTATATATGAGCTAAAAAATTATTTTGCAGTTACATGAGACAATTTTAAAGTCAGAAGTGGTAATTAAGTAAATTTGTCTAGATGGTGTCTAAAAGAATCCAGAGAGCTGCTGCAGTGACATGCTCTTGACCTTTCGAGAAGATGCGATTATATCAGCTTTTGTGCTACTTTTGTCAACCTTTCAGCCTGAAGCAACATCTTGGTGTTTTTGTGTCCGCAAACAGAGGATCAATTCAAATGTTATGCTTTCTTTTTGCAGAAATCTTCTTTTCCATTGTTTCCTTTTCATCTATTTACGACTTTAAAACAGATTGTAGACATTTTCCAAGTAAAATACGGTGCCTACAAGGGAAACATCTTCCAGTATACTTGTAAGAGATACTGCATTTAAACATGTCTTTATCACAGTATTAACAAGTAATGCATAAGAACTAATTTAATACAAACAGCTAGACCTAACTGGAACTTGTTATCAGAATAAGCTTGAGCTGACAGATTAGTTGCACTTATCTATCCGGCAATTTTATAGATTTTAATTACATTGCAGTGATTATAATAGTGTATCAAATGTCTAAAATATTCACAAGAAGATAAGATTTATAATTCATAGTAGCTGACATCTTTTAACAGTTTAAAAGACATTTATCAGATTGATAGTTAAGGGATTAGGGGCTGATTTAGAATCAAGCAATTTTAATTAAAGATTCAAAACAGGGTAAATCTTCGAAAATGACTTCTAAAGAGATCCTTTAAAAATCCGCCAAACAACAACAATGGAAAGATGACGCCCAAGGCAACTGAACAAAAATAATTGACCAGTCTTTCACAGGTAATTTTAACATTTTTAACCTGCTCTACAGATCTGGACCGCCACCCTCTGTGCAGGAAGAGTAATCATGCTCCCAGCAAGGGATCCATGGTGCTAATCCACAAACACAGCTCTTTACACCTAAACCGAGTTGAGAAAAACTGAGCTAACAAGAACCAAAGCCATTCCAAACACTAACATAATGGCCTCTGCTGGTGTTTCTCAACTGGTGGGTCGCAGCTGAGTTTCAGTTAAAATAGTCCAAAAAAAAAAAATTTAAATTAAAAAAATTAAAAATAAAATTAAAAGTAATTAAAAAATTTTAAAAAAGCACTCCCGTTCATATATGTTTTGTTGTTATATGTGTAAGCAGAGTGATCTGGGCCTATTTTTCATGCAAACAGTTCTAAACTACTTTGTTATGGTTTTGTTGCCACATGATGGTCAATACAAACCAAAATCAGCAAAAACAACTTACCAGTTTCTGAATTCTTCTCACCGCTGTCCACAGTTTTTGGCTTGATGGGTACTGGTTCGCTCTCTGGCTTTGTTCGTATAAGGGGAACTTCTCCATTTTGCCTGTGGGATTTATGAGGAAAAGTTATAATGATTGCCTGCAATGTCTACTGGCACACTATACATTTAAAAAAAAAAATGTATTTGATTTAAGATGTAAGTTATCACATATATATCTTTTTCAGAAAAAAAAAATCATAATGCATTGCAACAAGCTCAGAGTAACATTACCATGCTTTATCTAATATGGCAAAAAGACAAAATATACTAATATACTGGAAAATACTGATTTTTAAATATTTTTTATGCATACATTATTAAAATACCAGTATAAATATAAATAATAATAATACAATGATTGTTTTTGGTTTAATAATATAATATTAAAAGACTTGCTTTTTAATTAAACATTTCATATTAATAATTTGCAATGCTTGATTTAAAAAAATTTTTACAAATTAATAATATGAAATACTGACACAAAAACCAAATATTTTAAGTTGTGCTTCTAAAATCTAAAACTGTATTAAGATAAAGCTTGTGACACCAACACTTGTTTGACGGCTGGTGATGGAATGAGAGGCAAGTCAGGTCGTTTTGTGTGGATGGAAGGACGTAGCAGTCCCTTGCTTGGAGGCACAGGTTTTTTCGGGGGCACGATGGGGCCAGCAGGTTTGGCTGGTTTCTCAGGCAAGGGCTTGACAACTTTAGAGAGAGAAAGGACAAATATATATGTTTATATATGTTTGCGATAATAAATGTCTACCCAGACATAGCAAGACACAAGATTTATGCACAACATTGTATCTAGATAACATTGTAATTATCTAGATGTTAGATATTTTAATAAGGCAATACATCAATATTATTAGTTCCTTCAATTGATTATAGGAATTCATATAACTATCAATTATTTCAAACATGCCAGTTGTATCTCTATTGCTTCTTAGCCCACAATTTCAGAAATCAGTTGAAAGTCGTGAGAATGGAAGGCAATGCAGTAATGCATAATGCACTTAAATGTTCTGAACTGATCCAAATGACATCGGAAACTTTCACAAGTGTTCACAGTGACGTGTCTCAAAGTAGGTCAGGAGAGATTTTAGCAGGATGTTTGCACCACACTGATCTGCTTCCATCTTCTCAATTCAATGTTTTTGTCATATAAATCACTCTTTCTGACATTCACATCGCAAGTCCTGTGTTCAGTTTGTGACACTTGCTCTAAATAAAAGAGACTTCTATCTGAAAAACATGAAGGCCTGCTTTCAGATACCACAGAGATGATCAGATATATGTTCCAGAAGAGGTACATTCATATAAGAAAATAATTGTCCGGAAGTCTTTGATGCAAACACAATAGCAGATACTATTCAGTGAATGACATTTTTCTTACAAACTACAATATTATATGAAGTACTTCATTAACCGTATTGAGAGTCCACACACCAGATGACCTTACTGACCCCCACGTGCCTTGAGCTATATTAACTAAATTAAGCTACATTAACTTTGTAAATAAGGCATGCAAATGAGTATCGATACACACTTCCTGCTTCAATTTGTCATAAGCTCTCGATTTTACAATATTAATTTTCAGTATTTGGGTAAAATTTCCATTGTAATGTCCATTTTGATTATATATGAAAGAAACAGAATACAATGAAAATATTAATTTTGAAAACAACAGGGCCCAGACTATGCAGATCAACTGCTATTTAACACTATCTGTACCAGCTGAAGTAAACATCAAATGGCACTGTGTGTGTACGACTTTTATTATAAAACTGCTGTTCAAAGGTTTAGGGTTGGTAAGATTTTTAATGTCTCTCATGCTCACCAAGATATGGTAATCAAAAATACAGTTAAATCTGTAACATTGTGATATATTATAACAATTTATAGTTTTCTATTCTAATATTTTTAAAATGCAATATTTATTCCTGTGATGGTAAAGCTGAATTTTCAGCTGACATTACTCCAGTCTTTAGCGTCACATCATCTTTTAGAAATCATTATATTACACTGATTTGGTGCTTAAACATTTTTAAAATTATCAGTGTTCAAAACAGTTGTGCTATTAATATTTTTGTGCAAGCTATGATACATTTTTAAGGATGTTTTGATGAATGGAAAGTTCAGATGAACAGCATTTCTTTGAAATATAATTTTTTTTTAAACATAAATGTCTTCACTCTCACTTAAGATCAATTATGAATACATCCCTGCTGAATCAAATTATTTCTTAAAAATAAAATCATACTGACCAAAACTTTTGAACGGTTGTGTTTAAAATGATAACAATAACAAACAATTTCTGCTTTTTCATTCTTGATGATATTGTGTGTCACCACAGTCGGCACACAAGAATTTGTGGTATAAAAGGAACTGGACAGTGAACTCTCTCTTACCTTTATCTTCAGGCCGTGGCTGCGGTTGCTTCTTGTCCACACTGGGGGCCTCTGGTTTCAGGACTGAGAAACGAAGCATAATGACTTAGTTAATAGTGGTTTTTTTTTTTTTTTTTTTTTTTTTTTTTTTTTTTAAGTACTACACTGAAGAAAGAGCGGCTCTAGACACGGCAGATAAAAGAACAATGTGACTTCTGAGACAGATGTCTGAAGAGAATAGAAAACATACAGTCAATGACTTGCATTTCCTGTGTGGGTTGGAGAGACAGACCAAATCTTTGCAACCCTCTATGCAAGCTTTCTGAAAAGCAATTGGAATGATGCAGTGCCCTTTGATGCATAACAACATCCGCTTTTTTTGTTTGCATGTTTTGCAGACAGAAAGCTGTGAGGGACTGATGACTTCAGCTGCATTATCAAACATTACATCTGCGTTGCCAGATCATACGATTTTGTCCCCACCCTTCTAAACTAATGCTAGTCAGCTGTAAGTTGTTGCACCAGTCTTAAAGCCCATTTACACTTCAACAACCGATAAGTCTTGATCAACTGAATTACTATCCAATCTACTATCTACTAATACCCCCTTACATTATTTGATCATTTAGGTTTTAATATCTCAATACAAACCATATAACTTTTAATAGCAGTGATATTTTCAGCAAAGTATTGAATGTAAATATGATGAAATAAAAAAAGCAATGTTACATGTATATATATATTTATATATTAAATTAAACAATTATTACAAATTAAGCAACTAAAGCAACTTCTTTAAAACTAAATGAAAAATTAAATATATTTCTGGAAAATATAACAATGCATACAACATCATTTTTTATGGGGTCAGTTAAAATAAAATAATTATTCCAAAAGAATAAATAAATAAATACATTTCTTTAAAACTAAATGAAAAATAAACATATCTTTCTGGAAAATATGTTGCTTTAAAAAAATCTAGATTTTTTTTATGGGGTCACTGAAAATGTAATTAAAAGTAATTAAGACAAGACATGGATGCAACGGAATCCCCCCCAAAAACACAAGCAAATATAAAATTATGAAAAAATGATCACTGCTGCAGCTTAGGCCAAAAATAGATGAAGAACTATGAAATAAGTGTCCAAATCATTTTCAATATGCTGCCATTGATGTGTGGGCAGACATGGGATCTGCGTTCAATTACAATAATTGAATATGCCAGATTAGCTAGCATCACCTCTAATCTTAGCATACACCAGCAAGCTCCTCTGAAAACCACAGGGGAAGCATCTTAAATCAATATGCCATCTTGCACCAGTTATTATCCACTCACATACTGACGTAGACATATTGGCATGTTCCCTTCAATACCACTATTAAAGGCCATCAAATCATGTCAAGCTAATAATCGTACAGCAACTAGCATATTTTGAATCTTGATGGTGGCTGGCAGGCAAAAACAAGTGAAAGATGTTTGATGACAATGAGCTTTAAAGGGATATTTCACCCAAATATGAAAATTCTGTCATCTAGCTAAATAGCCACCCAAACAACCAAACAGTTGCTGGTTCCCATAGACTTCCATAGCATGGAAGTCAATGGAGACCTGACATTGTTTAGTAATCCACATTCTTCAAAATGTCGTCTTCTGTGTTCAACAGAAGAAAAAAATTATTGAAACAACCTGATTGTGAACAAATGATGACAATTTTCATTTCTGGGTGAACAACCGCCTTAAACACAGGGCTTTTGTGGCTCTTATCACATATGATTGCGAGAGAGGCATTGAGCATAACCTCAGCAGCCAGAATGAGTGTGATGACACTTCAAGCTCTTTTATACCTCAGTAGTCTCATAGCAGCTTAAAATGAAAAGAGAAGAGTAAAGTAATGTAATCAAATTTATGCAGTCAGTGAGATGTTTAATGCTATGTTTAAGATGTGACATCATACCTGTGGTTTTGGATGGTGGTGGGGGCTTCTTTGGCTTCTGTGGAGAAACAGCAAAAATTTATAAATAAACCAGCCATTTAAAATATAATTTAAACCTGGAAATAAATCTTTTAGGTCTGTTAAAATTGGAAACAAATGATATATTGACATGAAATACAATATCTTTAACAATGTGCATTATTTCTAGGTTAAGTAAGCAAAAATGTGACTTTGATCATGTGAACTCCTTCTTTTTCTCAGATCTGATCACATGAACTCTTCCTTTTTCTCAGATCGTTATTCTGATTATAAATTGTAAATGCAAAAAACAAAACAAACAAACAAAAAACATTAAATCAGAATAATGACAAATAGGGGATCTTCACCTCACATGTCAGGCTCCCATAATCCCTAGAGGCTAAGTAACATAAAATACAAGTTTCTAAAGAGCTTGACAAATTAAAATTAACAGGAACTGAAACAGATGAAACTGCTGAGACTGGAAATCCCCCAGCCACCCCTTTGACAGCTCTGGAGGATTTGATGACTCTTGCCAACATATTAATGAATCGCTGCACTGATTACCAGACAAAAACACCTTACTTAACACATATAATCACAGCAAAAGAAAGAGTTCAAACAGTAACACAGGCCTAGATCAACATATGCAACTGACATAGATATGCATCATTTATGATGAGGCCAACATGCACATGCGTGACTTCTTTCATGTAAAGCGGGAGTCTTTTATGTACATAATTCAAGCATTCATTCACTTATGCATGACCACTTATGAATGACCAATTATGCATGCTGATTAAGATGATCATATAAGGGTTCTGTCATACTCTAAGAACTAAACAAAAAGCGAATTTATAATTTAAACCCCTAATCAATATTCCATCTTGATTAAAGGCATTTAAATGATTTAAATGGGTTAATAACATGCACTGAAGAACTGTTCACAATAATACAATAAGACCAAGAACTGTAAATCTGTAAATCAAGACAGACACTTAAGTGAGATCTTACAGTTATAGCCATGCATTTTAATTTAGAAGAAATTAGACTTGAGACTGTCTGTAACCAACCCTATCTATGAAGAATTGTGTTTGGGGCCCAAAGGGACGCAAAACAATTTCCTCTCCCTCAACATCAGAGACATACCTGGAAATCAAGGGCTGACGGGTTAATATTCCATTGCTCATGGCACACAGAGAGTGGATCTTTTTGTTCAAATGTAAAATCACAAAAAAAAAAAAAAAACCTTTTTGTTTTACCATAATTAAAAAAAGTTCCAGTTCAACACAGAGGCTGATGTGTTTAAACACTTTTACCAGTCAATTTGTGCAATATATATTTATTTATTGTGCAATGCAGACAACTGCTACTACTATATATTATTTTGATCATATGCATTAATAATAATAATAATAATAATAATAATAATAATCACATCTTGGATACTTGTTCATTTGAATGCACGATAATTGCAGTCAAATACAATTTACAGAAATTGCCTTCCTGTAAATGCCCTCTGTCCCCTTCACTCCTGATACAGAGATCAATGCCTCATCATCTGACAGGACGCTTATAGAATAAAGGATTGATCACGGGCTCCCTGGAGTCCCTTGAAGGAATGAACACTTTCATATTTTCATGAACTTCTCGCTGACCTCCACAACCCATCACATTTTCACTGCAGCATCACAAAGACAATCATTCACCAATGAGGCTGCAAATGAACAGATTTATAAAAAGAAAGAAAGAAAGAATCAGAGACAGAAAGAAAGAAAAACACTTGAGCATATCAACCCATGACCTCATTCGGTGGAGGGGTATGTGGCTTCAAAGAAAAAGAAGAAAGAGAGAAAATAAAAACACGTATGCCTTGAGCATATCAACCCATGACCTCATTCGGTGGAGGGGTATGTGGCTTCACAGAATATTTCTGGAAAATGGATGTGGCAGAGCATAATGCTTTGAACAAATAATATACTTTTCACAATAAAAATGGGCTGTTGTTCCAGAGTTTGCCAAAATGTAGTTAAACGTGCACCCTCAGGCTAAACTAGAATGAGAAGTATAAGACCCCAAAACTACAATGAAGCCATGTTTGTAAAACATATGATGATGATGATAAGTGGCTACTATTGATTTAAACGCTTCTTTCAAGCTCAAATCCCCCCAAAAATCAAACGTTAACTTGATATTGTCTGGAGTGTTGTTGATTTTGGTCCTTAAAGTCTTTGATTAAAATGTTTAGTGAACACCTTTCATTGGGTACAATCAGTAAATCTATCTGTCTGTCTGTCTGTCTATCTAAATATGAAGTGTACTCCAGTAATTAATTGTCTAAAAAGAGGATGAGCATTGCCTACCTCCTCTGGTTCCTGTTTAGGAGATGCTTTAACGGAGCCTTTGGATGTAAGTGTCTGGATAGAGGGGAGAAAAATAAGAACTTTTGATTAAAGTTTATTGTTTAGTGCATTTTTACTTGTTGCAAGAGAATTAATTTTGAGAATAATAACTTTCCAAAGTAATGTAGATTTTTCAGATTTTTTTTACACGTCTGCACTGAGTGGTTTAATTTTCCTTTCAAAAATTGCACACTCTCAAGTTATACATCGAAAGCAGCATTAATGAATATAAATTTACCTCTTTGCCTGTCTCAGAAAGCAGAGCTACAAAGTTGTCTGGGAAAACTCCCTCTCTGCCGCTGATCTCTCCTCTCCACCAGCCCGGCTCTCCTGTGTCCTAAAATGTCGAAACCATCAAACACTCAAGAACATAAATGGCCAATACACCTTAAAAGCTTAAACACAAATTATTATGAATGGGAAATGCAGACATGTCCCTTGCCACTAGATGGTGGTCATTTCTAACTTTGATCTGCTTCCTGCTCAAGGCCTTTGACAAACATCAGCTGACTATGGGAAAACCGTCTCCATGTGTCTTAAAACAAACACATCCTTAGGATGCTAACAGAACACTGGTATGATATATAATACAACAGCTGCAGTTTCATAAATTGTCAATGTATCTGCAGACAGCATCAAACACACACAGTAAATAATCCTGGAAAGACTACAAAAACAATCTGATCGCTACATCAGAATCCCCATCTGAGAGTTCTGTACTAGCAACAATTGCATTACAAGTCTTAAAGGTTTTTGTAAATGAAGACTATTTTCATTTTAGGGTGATTTTTTCTCTTTGAACCATTAACGAGTGATTTAATCCATGCATCAAATGTCAATATTCTTCATTATTACATATTTATAATGTATAATATGTAGTTCTAATATGCAATATTGACTTTACCTCTCTGGCATAATTTGCAAAAATGTGGACCAACTCCATAAGCTTGTTTGTGTCAATGAATGTTTTCACACACTAGAACTACAGTGCAGGATAGACCAACTGGTCTAAATGAAGAGTGTAAAAGTGATTGGTTCACATGTTGTTCACATGTTCAAGAGACTGAGCCTTTCCTGCCTCCACTTCATGAATGTAGACTGTTGACAACCAGAGAGATAACTACCAAAACTGGTTTACACCGCTCCCTGATAGCTAAACAAAGCTAAAAATCTTACTTCTTTTTTGTTTACCAATTAGTATGTAGAAAGTATGTAGAGTAGTTGACACATATTGTCATGCAATGTGACATGATATATCTAATAAAAAATGTATTTACTTGTAGAAGAATAAACTTTTGCTTATTCTTGTACAACTAACATACAGTGTTATGACTATGAATATTTGCACAGGACTACAGAAGAGAAAAAGAAAAAATATTCCAAAAGGTGAATAAACCGGGAAAAAAGTTTATTAATCTGCCGACATTTGGCTATTTATACATTACACTATGCTTTTTCCTTATTTCTATAGGTATTACATAATGTAAGCTATTACAAAATAATTGTTGTGCTTCATATTCCTGATGTGGATGCTTTGTCTTAAAAAATGCTTCCTGAATACGTGTTGTTTATTTAGAGATCTCTGTGGTTGGGCAAACATTTGCTCAGCCTGTTCCGTACCTTGCTCAGTATGTGGATGATGTCACCCTCCTTTAAATCTAGCTCATCTTGGTTAGTTGCTTCATAGTGGAATGTGGCCTTACAGTATTCTTTTACTGTAGAGAGACAAGAAAAAACAAGGATATATCTATGAGAAGGTGCTACAAATAATACCTTGATTTAGCTTATGCAGCTACTACAGACTCTTTATTAAAAACTTCAAGTTGTAGAGTGTTATTAGTAAAGCACAAGGTGTAAGTGCACTTTCAATACTAACAGAAAGACATACTAATCTATAATTTGGGTTTAGCTAATAACCAGGAGGAGGAACACTCAGTCGGTTATCAGTCGTTCATGTGCTTTATGTCAGCCTTCCAATGAACTCACCTTTTCCTTTGCTCTCTGCCTCTTTTTCTCCCTTAGGGGGTTCAGGAGTGCTCAAAGGAGTGGTTTTTGTGGCAGATGGTAATGATGGGATTGGCTAAAATGAAGCAGAATCACAAATGGATTTACTGACACAGCAGCCACACAAACACATGCATTTGCACACTGAAAGGTACAGACTTTGAGGCAGATCAGCCATGCCTGGATGAAAGGAATGCTGGGTAAACAATAACCACTGTTACATATGTAAAGAACCAGTGGGAGAGCATGCTGAATGTAGACTTTTTTCAAATCCAAAACAGAGTAAGAAACCTATAAGTATTAGGAAATCCTTTGACCATCACATCACAAGATGACATGTTGTAAATGATGTCTGAGCTCTTGATATGAGACGCAGTGGATGATTCAACTGATCTGAATGACATAAGGGGATGCAAAATGTGACAAAATAGGGACAGAAGAAGTTTAGGGTAAATGCATTAATGCTGTAAATAGAGCCAAATTAATTCCTTTTTTTTTCTTTCTTTTTTCTTTTTTTTGTGGCCCATTTAACAACTATAATACAATCTACACTAACATTTAAAAGTTTGGAATCTGTTTTTTTTTTTTTTTTAAGAAATGAATATTTTATTCAGCAAGGATGCATTAAATTAATCAAAACTTGCAGTAAAGACATTTATAACGTTACAAAATATTTCCATTTCAAATAGATGCCGTTGTTTTGAACTTTCTATTTATCAAAGAATCCTAAAAAAATGAATCACACTTTTCACAAAAATATTAGGCAGCACAACTGTTTGCAATATTGAGCATAAAAAATTTTCTTGAGCACCAAATCAGCATATTAAAATGATGTCTGAAAGATCATGTGACTGGAGTAATAACTGCTGAAAATTAAGCTTGCAGGAATACATACCAAGTATAAACTTATACTCTATTATGGTTAAATTTTGCAATTAATCCGCGGATCACATGCATGCCGAACCATGGGGCTTGGTCTGTACGGAACACAGATCAACTACGATCCGTTTAACCACAACCATTAGACTGTGTATCAAGTCAAGCCACAGTATTATATTTTACATGCCTTCGAAAAAGCCAGAGAAACATTCAAGATAGGAAAAAAAGCATCAATAAATAATAAATAACTGGATTCAACCGCATGATAAACATGCGAGTTTGTGTAATGCAGTCACACAACAGCCAACAGCGTCTCCCAGTTTATCAGTCAAGCTGTTTAATTGATGTAGGCCTGTATAAGCAGCTATGTAGATCTAACGATGTATAAAGCATTGTAAATAATATTTTCAAACATTAATTTAAAGTATTACAAAGTTATTGCTACTGTTTGGGGAGGAAAAAAAATATATGTGGGTTCTTTTTTAAATGTGGTGTGGGGAATCTGCTACCACTCTGATTGTAAAGCAAAATGTGATCGGCTATAGAAGTGCTTCCCAAACCTGATTCCACTCATCAGCCCGTTAGTAGAGAGTGCAAGAACTAAATTGGGTGTGTTTGATTAGGGAGAGATACAAAATGTGCAGGGCAGGTTTGGGAAGCACTGGGCTCTAGCGAGAACGTGCTACGATTGGTCAGCGAAATGTGGCTGTTATCTGATTGGCTTGAGCAGACAGTGAGTAGAGTACAAGACGTGATTCACAAATGAATGCTTGTGACATAAAAAGATATTTGTGTATATGTTTTTTATTTTAAAATCTCATTTTATTTATTTGTGAAAGTCTAAGATTTATCTGCGAATCTCATTCTATTTATTTGTTTCATTTTTGTTCATCTCTTTACATTTATTTGTTGGGTCATAATCTTTTTATTTGGAATTATGCAACAATTCTATCTCTATCCATATCCAGCTTTCTGTAGATGTAACAAAAGCACAGACAGGGATGTTCTGCTCTTGGTTTGAGCTGTACAGAGCACAAATGATAATAAGAGAAGTAGTTCATACCAAACAGCTTCAAAAACAGCCACTAAATAACGAAGTCCAAAAATAGAGACATATTTCCTAAAAAGGAAGGTCTCACCAAGAGACTGTCTGCCTATATGATAAGGTCTTGAGCAATCACTGGCAAAACTTGTAGAGCAGTTAGACATGTAATTACCCTTCAACGCTCCACTGCTCATGGCTATGGGAATGGGCAACACTGATTTTCATACATGCCAAGACAATTATATAATTTTATAAGGCACTATTATGTGCTAAACTGGTTTGGGGTAGAGGTCCTGCTTCATCAGTACTAGCGTATCTTGCACACACAGCCACATTTAATGTATTCATTTTGAATGTGCCATTCACAATACTAAAAGTTTTCTGTTTAATCCGAAGTGTTTGCTGCGATTACTGGGATGGATACTGGTCCTGCAGTAAACAGGAAGAAAAGACTTTGAGGAAGGCAAATAAGACATTGTCTGGTGCAGAACAATGCTTACTTTTTCTTTCTTTTCCTCATTTTCAGGTGGTGATCGTTGAGAGGCTCTGAGTTTTACAGATCCCTCTCTGAATATGTTGCCAAAGCCGACGCCCTTAATCTTCTTCGGTTGGGCCATGACCCCGTTGCCTTGGTGAGGGGACGTGGGGCTAGTCGCTCCATCTCTGCTATCTGTGAACATACACCACTGTAAGAGTACCGCAACAACAAGCTTTGCAAAGTTATGATTGCAAAAAAGTAATATGCAAAGTAAACTGTGTTAAAATAACTGATCTTATTTAAGCATGAATTCACATAAACACAAAAGCACTACAAAATTGATCATTAAAGTGATCTATATTTTTGAATGTTTTTGAAAGCCTCTTATGCCCATCAACATTGCATTTATTTGAGTACAACAGTAACATTGTGAAATATTATTACAATTTAAAATAATTGTTTTTTAATATATTTTTATCAGCAGCCAAGTATGTTGATTTGATGCTCAAAAAACATTTCTTGGAAATGTTCATGTTTCATGGAAACTGTGATACATCTTTTCAGGATACTCTAATGAATAGAAAGTTCGAAAGAACCGCATTCATTTGAAAGAGAATAACATTATAAACATTCTTCCTCACAGTTAAAGTATTGTTATTATTTATTTATTTTTTTTTTTTTAAATCTTACTGACTTCAAACTTTTGAACAGTGGAGTACACTTGGTCACTTTATGGAATTATATTCAAACTCTTCAGACTGCTTCAGTTGGCCTAATGCCTCCAAAAAAAAAAAAAACTAACAAACTAAAAAATTAAGTTACTAACAAAAGTTGTCAACTGCAGATGCCATTACTAGGAATAACACCTCAAAAATACCACAATCACACCCTTAAACGTACAAAAAAAAAACAACAACAACAAAGGTGTCTGTTGAGAGTTTTCTTGTAAGGACATGCCCTATCTGTGAATATATCACAGGATAAGATGAGCAGTACCTGGCTCGTCTGTTACATCACTCGTCTCTGTGTCTTCAGTTGATTCTATTTCTTTGACAAAGTTGGAAGGAAAGAGTCCAGACTTCCCATTCATGCTTCCGCTCCACCAGCCCTCCTCAACCTAAAAAACACCTACAGTCAGCACTAATACAGGAACTGTCCAGTCAAACACTCATTTTCGAAGACAGTGGGTCTCAACTGGTTTCACTTCAGGAAGCAGATCGTACACTGGACACCAAGTGACAAACCAACACAGCAGCAAAATTGCTTAAGGCATAAATTGCCCTACAATACTTCCCTAAAAAATGCAAAGGCTTAAAATTATATACAATTATGTAATGTTTTTTAATGTCTCTTGAATTTGGAATAGACGAATCTGCACCACAATACCACAGAGTTTGATCAGACACAGTCTTTGACATACACAACCCACAAAGCATTTAGTGAAGCATTTAGCCTATGTATGGCTATTTGTTTTATTTTTTATATTAACTACCTATTCACAATGATACAGTTACTTGAATTGTTTAATTTGCATTTTATTTTATGCATTTGCATATATTGCATTGTTATTTTCCTTCCTGTCTGCAACCCTATCAAAACAGATTTGTGATATTTTGGGCCAAAAAACTAACATTGGAGAACCACAGATCTTATTATTGATGAATGTTATTAATGGAGTCACAAACTAAATATTTCAGAGACTGCTCATTTTGCGAGAAATGAAAATTAAGGAACTTCTCACTACTTTATCATCATAGATCACACTGCAGCATGCATAAACCCTATTAAAGAATATTTATAACCCTATAAATAGAGAACTAATATATTCAGCACAATTTCAAAACATTCAGTTACATTAAATACAAAAGACAGAAGCAACTGACCTCCTCAGTGATGTCAATGATATCTCCAAGCTTCAGTTCCAGCTCGTCTTCATTCTGAGGCACATATTCAAAAATGACTTTGCACTGACGCTTCTTGAGCTCTGTAATGAAAACACAACGAGTCACTCTGGAACTGGCCTGACACGCTTAACCAATAATGCCAGTATGCAAGGGGAACAATTCCTCCAGCTGCCTGAAGAGGGCTCAACGAGTAAAGACTAACACAATCAGGAAGAGTCTTTATTAAACTTGTATGCACACATACACTCTCACACACAAACACCACACCCTGTCCTTGAGATGATTCACGTGCCCTTTAAAGAGAAAAGTTTGCTCGGTTCGCTCCATATTATGCGCCAAATTAAGACACGTTACCTGTCACTCAAAAACTCGACTGAGAAATCTTCCCCACTACTAAATCTTCTACTGCTTGTCGATTGTGAGAAATGTGCAATTATTTACCAATTACACTTCTGTTGAAAAGTCTGGGATCAGTAAGATTTTATTTTTAAAGAAATTAATAGTTTTATTCAGCAGTAATGAATTAAATTGATTCAAAAAGTGACAGTAAACATTTAAAATGTTAAAAAAGTTTTCTATTTTATATAAATGCTGTACTTTTGAACTTTATATTCATCAAAATATTCTGATAAAAATATGGTAAAAATAAAAAAAAATTTTTTTTTTTTTATTTTTTTTTATGATGATCATGGATGCTTTATTTGTTGAAAAATACAGTAATACTGTGAAACATTATTTTAGAACATTTTAAAGTCGTTTATTCTTTGTGATGACAAAGCTGAATTTTCAGCAGCCCTTACTTCAGACTTCAGTATCACATGACCCTTCAGAAATCCGTCTAATATGCTGATTTGCTGCTCAAGTAACTTTTCTCATTATTATCAATGTTGTTGTGCTGCTTAAGTTTTCTGTAAACCATGAACCGTTTTTTTCAGGATTCTTTGATGAATAGCAAGTAAAAAAAAACAGCAATTATTTGAAATACTTATTTTTTTAACATTATAAATGCCTTTACTGTCTTTTATCTTTCTGACTCCAAACTTTTGAACGGTAGGGTGCATATCACGGTATACTGAGTACTACAGTATTGCCATCTAATTCTATTACTGATCCATGGTACCCCCAACAGAACTCTTTAGTTTAGCAAAAGGACAGGTGAACAATATCTCTGTGGAGAAGAGCTTGAAATGAAAGCTGTACTGAGCAGAAACTAAACCAAAAATACATTATTTCCTCAAGGGTACAATGCTGTTAACCTGCACAGGAGCACAGAGGAAGAGAGTAACCACATTCCACTGTTGTCACTGTTGTAGATGATTTGTTCAGTGGAAACCTTGAATGTAGCACGACATCACAATCGCTGTGTGTTCTGTGACAATGTGCAGCTGGAGATGATCAAGCGGACTTCATCTAGAATCTGAGACAGCCATACACACAAGACTCAAGACAGAGGAAAAGAAAACAGGCTTTATGAGCCAATAAGAAAGCTACTGCTGCCCACTACTGGCCAAAGCTGTCATCTGTTTAATCTGCTTTTTGTGCTATACTCTGATCCATCAAAACAGAGACCAAAACACAAAATGGTGAAAGATTTTACCATATGATGTACTATGGTAAAATATAAAAATCATCTCAGCCTGCTGTGATAAATGTGTTTTAACCTTTGGTCTGTCAGGTAGTAGGGACATTTTATGTGTGCTATTCTAAACAAAACAATGATAAAGAAAAGATAAAAGCTGTTAGAATTTGAAATGAAAAAAGACGCACTCTTTTTTGAGGCACGGGGTTGAGATTGGGGTGGCAAGCCAATTCCTCCTGCCGGGATGCCATAGGTACTGATCCTCTGTACCAGGCTCGCCACATTCCCTGATGCTCGCCGCTGTATCGGAGTCCCATCCTTAACTTCCTTTTCTTTAGCCTCCTTTGACTCCTCTTTGGACTTTGGCTCATCTTTTTTCACCTCCTTGATTTAAAAAAAAAAAAGAATTAAATATCAAATATACTATCACATATAATATATGGCATATCATACATCATGGTAGGAGTAATTTTACACCACAGACACAACATATATCTTCCCTAGAAATTCAAATAAAAATGCTTTATACAGTATATTAAATAATAATATGACACTGCCTATTTTTGGAAAATCCATCGGATGAAACGCAAATGAAAGGTAATTCATCATATTTAACTATTTTATCAGTTTATTTGAAACCAAGTATAGTATAAATAGTATGGTGTAAATTATTTAGCAAAATCTGTTTGACAAATAAATACAGAAATAAATACATTTAAATATGACAATAAAAAATATTTTTTCAGTAATACAATGAATAAATCAGAATTTGAGGCTACATTTACACCACAATGATGTAGTCAAAAATGTAAATGTTTTTCCCTAGAGTTTTTAAAAAGTTTCACGTATACACGACAACGTTTTCAAAAACGATTCGCGTTTACACATATCCGCGAAAAAAGCCAAAAATGCTGCATTACGTATGCCAGGCCTGTAGTTGGTGCTGTCACCTTTTTAGTAAACAGTACCTGTAGGGAAGTGATAATATGTTGTATATGATGCTAGGGGCTGTGCAAAAAAATCGAATGCGATTTTCATGCGCATCTCGTCAGTGAATGAATCACCTGCGATTTTGAAAGCGATTTTGTGTAGCTTGTCAGTGAATTCTGATTAGTAAATGCAGCTCCATCTTAACGCACATGCTGGAGATTTACTACTAATCACTGAAGCGGCTTAAATGAAGAGATGCGCATGAAAATCGCATTCGATTTTTTGCACAGCCCTAAATGATGTGTCTCTGTTGTTGGTTGTAATATTGGTGAAGTAAATCCATACTTTGCTGAAGAAGCGTTAGCAAACTCTTGAGCAGCAACAACAGTACCATATACTCCACCATTGCTGTGCATGTTTATTCACGCTTGCCTTGAAAATTGACACGTACTGTGCATGTCTACGTACTACGCACGCGCATGACATCACTTTTTTCAAAGACTCCCGTATTGGGTGTTTACACAGAAACGATAACAGTGGGGTTTTCAAAAACTTGCACTTTGAAACCCGTTTTCAAAAATATGCGTTTTTATTGCCCAAAACGTTTTGTCGTGTAAACGAACAGGCAAAATACATAAAAGTTTCTCATTTTTGGCTGAAACCAATGTCATGTAAACGGCCCCTGAGGCTGTTTGAATTCAAATGGAAATGTCTGAGAGAATTAATAATCTACAAACCAAACAGCAACTGTCAGTTTTGTTTATTTTACCATGAATGCATGAAATCTTTGTTGTTTACAGTCTACATTTACATTCTTCACACTCACGTCTTGTAAAACTCCAGAGAAACCACCAACTAGCACCTACTTTCAATGTCTCCAAACCCATGTAAATTCACCAATACAAGAGCCTCCTTCACACATTCAGAAAAAGGTGGGAAGAGAGAGACAGAAGAGAAACGAAGAAGTGATAATATCTCCAGCAACTTCTGACAACTGTGTTCTCATACACCCTGAGACTCAACCAGTTTAAACTTGCTCTGTGCTTCTCTCTCAATAAATGCTGTCTCTACGGTGCTTTGTTCTAAAAAGCATATGGATATTAGAGGCTCTGAGGTATAACACTCAATACTATGAACAAGAATAAAGATTCCTTTATTACATGTATTACACCTATTTAGAGATCAATCCAGCATTGAATTAATAATCCTTTTAATTTCTTGAATTTTAATTAAGGTAGCAATTAGAATGTAATGAAGTAGAATTAAAATGATTTCAAGTGTAAGTGTGGTTTTAAATAACATATTTCTCCACATAAATTACAAATTAACACCAGCATAAACAACATATGGGGTGTTTTACCCCAGACTCTTGAAATGATTTAAAATTTCTGAAAGTCTGAAATTGATCTGTAGTGAGTGTATGGTGAAATCATAATCTAAAACTTAAAATGAGAATTAACGGGAATAATAACAGGTTAATAAATTAATTATAAATAAATCATGCAATCATTTCATGTGAAAAACTTTAAATGAATTTAATGGAAAATTTGTTTAAAAAAACAAACAAACAACCAATTATTAATGCAATTCCATTTGATGAACCTAGTGGCACAATATACATTACTCAAATTAAAATAATATTAACAACAACAACAACAAAATTAAATCACTTTAACTGCATTTGCTCCGCAAATCTCAGAACACTTTGCATTTGCTTTATTTAGTCTACATAAATCTCACTTAACCAAAAAACTACCATGGTTTTTGGAACACGCTACTATGTTGCTTTTGGTTGATAACATGACATTCTTTGAAGTACCCTTTAATACTATCATTTAATACTAATACATCAAAGTACCATAGCATTATCATAGCACTGCCTAGACTGCATAGACAGGGTTTGGGTTTGAGAGAAAGGCATGTGGAGCAGCGCTCTTTGTTTCCTGGCAGCTCCGGTGTAGAATGGAGAATGCCACAGGCTACATCCGTTCCAAACTTCCTGAATGAGATGCTGACAAAGAAATTCCTTTTTGTTACTCCCCGCTTAATAACTAATTTTATGTCAGATTTCCCAACCTTTTAAAGCTCCTGGTTTTATTATAATATAAACATAAATAAACAAATGAAAAAATAAATACCAAAGTACTATTACAGACAGAGATGTTTAGGTTTATTTCAGTGGGTTTCGTGATGCATCTAGAGCTCATGATCTTCAAACATGCAGAGAAGACACCCCATCTTAGTAAAAATGATATCAATCATGTCTGAACCAGTACATGATATTACAGATGTCTTCAGTTAAAAAGTATAAACCACAAACATAAAACTGTCAAAAAATAAATAAAGAAAAATAAAATCTTCAAACACAATGTTCTCAATGCACAGTTCCAGAAATTCCAGAATTAAATAGTACTTTTCTGGCTATGCTTTTCCTGTAGGTGCCCTTTAAATCCTGTGCTATCTGTGATCTGTCTGGTGATTCAGTGAAACAGGCAATCAAACCCAGTGCCACATTATGAGAAACTGAATGAACAGAAAACCACCTAAAGACAAAACATTACCAGTAACACGTCTTTCAGACACAATGAGCCCAAGATCTTATTTAGATACAAACTGACAGACAGACAAACTAAAATGAGCTCCTTACCTGCTCAATTCCCATGGTCTTTTCCTGAAACCACCTGAGTGCTGACTATCAAATCTTTCAAGGATCAAAGTTCAGTAAAGGGAGTGGAAGATTCCCTCACACCCTACTAAAGGATCTCCGCAAGGAAACAAAAGCAATAATTTCCTGCCTTTGACCAGATTTGCCTTTACAATGACTTTAATGTGGGTTTCCTCATGCGGCCTCAGTAACAATTCAAAACACTAATTAAGAGGTACACAAATTGAAGATGAGATTGCAATACTTGCAATTAGGGATGGGCGATATATCACATGCGATTGTCACGCGCATTTCGTCAGTAAAGCTGGTTCCCTGATTATAACGCTAAATCGCCATCACCTGCTTTCAAATGGAGCGGCGTTTAATAGACAGAGCTGTAGATCACTGACAAGCTACGCAATATCGCGTTCATTATCGAAGGCGATTCATCTGCGATAATGAATGCAATATTGTGTAGCTGGTCAGTGATCTACGAAAGCTCTGTCTATTAAATGCTGCTCTTGAAAGCAGGTGATGGCGATTTAGCGGTAATCAGGGAACCGGCTTTACTGACGAAATGCGAGTGACAATCGCATGCGATATATCGCCCATCCCTACTTGCAATTTTGCAATACTTCCTTTCTGTTAACTCTGGCCGACCACAAGGCTTTTTAGCTTCCATTATTTCCTTACAACACCTTACATAAAGCCAATATATTAAATTACATAAAAAAAATAAATAAATAAAAAATTGCACAATTTCTTAAAATTACCTTTACAAAGTTGTCCGGGAAAAGGCCTCGTTTCCCGTTGAGGTCTCCTTCCATCCATCCCTCTTCCTCAATTCGTCGCACGTTTCTGATCACATCTCCAAGCCTGAGGGTCAACTCATCTTCTTGGATGGCTACATACTCATACTCCACCACCACCTCAACTACAAGTAGGAGAAAACACAGCCATCATGAGACTGTGATCTGATATAGGCTGTTTGTGACATGATGGCTAGTTACTTAACAAGGAGTTACAGTAAAACGCAACCAAGACATTTTCACACCAAATACAAACTGATAAAGCAAAACAAATGCAGAAATGAATGGTTTATCTGCACAACAAATGGTCAATTTGCATTGACACATACACTGAAACTTACATTGTATAGACATTTTCAAATGTATTTATCGTCCTTAAAGGAATAGCTCACCCAAAAATAAAAATCCTGTCATTATTTATATTTGACTTGGCCTCCTTCTTCTCCAAAAAGCACCTTAAAGGTATGACCCATTTCGAATTGTATGTTGATAGAAGTACTGATTAATTACTTTAATGTTTTTCTTGAAAAAAAAAAAAAAAAGATTCTCACTTCTGATCATAAACATGCCTGCAACGTGTCGAAAGTTTAATGTGTTGTGGAATTTACAATATTGCTATTACAAATTCATCAACTCATGTTCTCATTTTTATTTTATTTTTTTAGTAATGCAAGTATTAATGTTAAAGTTTTGCTGATTTCTAATTTGCCTAGAGATAACATGAACTTCTCTAGTCTAATATTCAAAAAGTGTCCTAATATAGTTGGTTCTGACCTTTAAAGAGTGAAAAAACACATTCCGCACAAAGACTACAGAGGAACCGTGCGGAAATCTAGACCTTGCCCTTTACAGCCACTTTTGTTTGACCTTTTTGTTGAGTTTGTTTTAATCAAATATAGGTTTGTTCACAAGGATGAAGCATCACAAATATCATTTCAACACCAAGAAGAGCAATTCAAGCACTTTTTCAATGGCTTCGGAATGACAGTTTCCAAGCAAAGTGGTGTTCATCAAGTTTCAGGCAAACAAAAACAACAATGTCTAAGCGATGTGCATTTCCTCTGCTACCTAATCATTACCACAGACACAAACATCTCCCAACCATTTCCAGAGTCTTTAGAAATTGTATCATGTTAGACAATACCTTAGGAAAAGCACTAAATCTGGCTGTGAGAGTTGCATGAGTCTGAGAAGAATGTGATCAGCTGCATACGCACACAGCACTTCTGTTGAAAAAGGTTATTTACACAGCGATGCCAGAGATAGCAGAGACTTCTCATGGAAAACACAGCGAAGAGGTCAGCGTGTTTGACAGGATCTCATCCCCACTTTGTCTGGTTATGTCCATGCACAGTATTTCTACAAACAGGTACGTGACGGTTGTAATCATCAAACGAAACCTGTAAAGCCCGCATATTCTGGGGAATTCTTTTGAGAGCATCTGTTGAGAGATGCAAAATAAACCAGTTTAGGCCAACATGATGATGAAGAATCTGTGTTATACCTCCTTCACACTGATTTTATTGGCGTAATGTTGGTCACTTGTAGCTGCTAGATTTCCTATGTTATCGTGGGCTGTGTAACTCATCATAGTTTTGAAAACCTGATCCCAGATCATGAGATGCATTGGCAGTAAAGAAATATGATCTGGTGTTGATTTGGGTTTGGACAAGGAAGCAGTTTTCTTGCTGCTAAACATGGATGGCGTACAAATTGCAGCAGTGAATATTAGATTAGAATAATAAAGCTGTCACAATATCTAATTTTCTCTACATGATTATTGTGGCCAGAAGAATTCACAATAATATTATGATGATATTAGGGCTGTCAGTAGATTACAATTTTTAATCTAATTAAATTACATGATGTGGTGATTAATTAAATTAATTGCATATTAAATTTGACTGTGGAAATACCTCATGAAGGTACTTTAAAGCCATTATTGTGTTAAAGAGAAAAGTATCAAGTAAGTAGACATTACAAAAAGTAGTTTTGGAAATAAATATTTTATTTAGAGCTGTCAAAATTAGCATATTAACACATGCAATTCATTTTTTCAGTTTAACGCATTACAAATATTTAATGCAATTAATGCAGAGATGGATCTAGGGTTGGCCACACCACTCACAACTGCTGATTCTGCTGCTTTTCTTGACAAGAATTGCATTCATTTAGACGCAGAACATCTTTACGACCACAATTAATAGAAGACTTTTCAGATGTGCACTCCAACAAGCACGGAAAAGCTACAGGTGACGATAGAGCTTGAGCAGAACAACAGTGAACTGCGGGCAGATGAGATGTTGTCAGGCCATATGTCAGTAAAAACTAATTTTCCTGTCCTGTCAGCCGTTATATCATTTGTAGCATGTGCTCTCCAGTTGCACAAACAAATGGAGTTACGCACTGTATATAATTTCATTTTAAAGTGCAAATGAAACTACAAGCATGCAATGTCATAGTTATGTCATCAGTTAAGTCATGAAGTTACCAAACAGGTGATTAAAGCTGCCTTAAAACTGTGCATGCATGTAAGTATTTGTTATATATGAGTCATATTTAAGAACATGTCTCTGAAATGCAGTGGTTTTCAGAACTGTCATGGTCTGGACCAGTTCAACACTGTCTCCATCATCTCCACCTGATTCAACTCACTATAAGACCTGAAGTGAGCCAGAATAGATAAAGAGTGGTAAAAAGTAATGGTAAAAAAGGTAAAAAGTGAGAAAAGGAAAAAAGTGAGAAAATGCAATGTGTGTCAGATTGTATGTCATGTTCAGCAGCGGCAGCTCTTAAAGCAGCGAAAATAACCCAGCTGCTGTGATTTCTTAATCAAAGAAAAAAAAAAAAATTTTTTATTTAGAATTGTTTTAAGTTCACTTAAATTAGAAGTTATTTTTTAAAGTCTAATAACTGTAAAGTAAAATGTAAGAAGACCTACAGGTCTGGCTCGGGTGCGATAACTGTGCTGAAACATTTGAATTGAGTTATTTTTCCATAACTAATTAATTAAATTAACATGTTAAATTAACAGCCCTAAATGATATCTGTAGAAATTCTGAAATAAATCAATAAATAAATGATGCTACTAATCAAATGTATCTTTATTTTTTTGTGTGTGTTTTCACTTTTTCTGTTTTATAACAGGTGGCAACCAGCTGTACACATCATATTGGTTTTTGGATATCACAGTTTATGTGTTGTAATTTAATCTTGTTTGTATGGCTGCTACCCTGGTCAGGTCTTTTTCATAGAAGACATTTTGGACACTTTTGTTTTGGGACCCATTCTCACTATTAACTACTAACTATAACTTTTGCTACAATAAACTCCTAATTAGCTGCTTATTAAGAGTTAGTAAAATAGTTGTTAAGTTTAGGTATGTGGTAGGATTAAGGGATCTAAAATATTGTCATGCAGAATAAGGCATCAATATGTGCTTTTTAAGTACTAATAAAGAACCATTATGCTAGTAATATGCATGTTAATAACCAACTAGTCAAAAGTGAGAATTGGCCCTTAAAATAAAGTGCTACCGAAATGTTTGATCTCAATGGGAAATTCGGTTAATAAAAAGATAAAATAAAACAAAAATCAAATCAAATAAAAAGATGAATAATTTTTTTTTTTTAATCACTGTATGTTGGCAGACATAAATCATATAAGCTGCATTCACACAAGGCTCTGATTCTGGAAAATACCCAGAACTACCAAATTCGATTCCTGCATCAGACCCTAGTAACATTACCAGGATAAGGAAAGCCTTAGCAGTGTGTGAATCATCAAAAAAGTCCTAATATGCTGGAACAGTTGGAAACTCTAGAAAAAAAGCTTTATATAAAAGTGACATCGCTCAAATTTCATACTTCACTTGCATCTTACACAGCTACACTTGACTTAAGCATCTCATAAGGGACAGACGGCACAAGGTCAAGCATCTTACAGCTCTCTGGTAAGTAAAGTTTAAACAATAGATAACCAAGTATCAAACCCAAGCCTTTATGAGCAAATGCCAAAGGATTAGGTATGCGGTAGGATTAAGGGATCTAAAATATTGTGGGGCAGCTGTGGCCTAATGGTTAGAGTAGAGATTTGGACTTGTAACCAGAAGGTCGCAGGTTCGAGTCTCGGTGCTGGCAGGAGTTGTAGGTGGGAGGAAGTGAATGAACAGCGCTCTCTTCCACCCTCAATACCCATGGCTGAAGTGCCCTTGAGCAAGGCACTGAACCCCCAGTTGCTCCCCAGGCAGCTGGATATATCTGCCCACTGCTCCGGGTGTGTATTCACGGTGTGTTCACTTCTCACTGCTGTGTGTGTGCACTTGGATGGGTTAAATGCAGAGCACCAATTTCGAGTATGGGTTACCATACTTGACAAATGTCATGACTTTCACTTTCAAACCATGTGCAGTCATCTCTCTCTTTGATGGAAATCTTTGGCCACTATCTGTTTTTAACACTGTGTGAAAGCTGGCTGCCTCACAGTCACTGTCTCTTCCTTCTCTTGTTGGTGTAGTTAGCAGAAGACAGTGTTACATATAATGTCAAACCACCATAAATTGTGGCTAGTTGGTTTTGCTTCTAATGTAGCCTTGACCATGTTTCCAACCATAAAAGAAGGGGGGCGGGGGGAAACTGAAAGTGTCTGGTAAAACAAGAATATGGCTGCTTCGTGTAGCTTGTGTATCCCATGTTTCAAGGGCAGTTTGCTGACTTAGCCACTCTGTTTTCGCCTGCCGAAGCATTCTGATTTAAAAGAAAGCTTCGCAGAAATTGTCAGAATGACATAGTTGGCCGACTTGGCATGAGTGTCAGGAGCAGATCTCGAGCCTGTGACTCTGCTTTCATTCGCTTTTATTCCCCATGCAGCCATTTAGAAAGAAAAACAGATTAGGTCATTTACTTCTCTGCATTCTGATTGCCAAAATCTCTTAAAGCTTTGCTTACAACACTATTCACAGTTGCCAGCTTACAGGAATAAACCGGGTCAGTGAAATAACACAAAAGTCTAAAGAGAGAAGGAAATAATTTCGGCCTTGAGTCCAAGAACCCAGGCATTAAAGGACTGTTTTAGTTTGATCCAACAAGCAAAACAATCTCTGAAATTACCTCTCAAATTACTTTAACTGTTACTTAAAGTAACAGTTCATCCATTAATAAAAATTATTTATTATGTTATTTTCACCAAATTTTAAAAAAAGAATCTTCACATTGATTTTTCTTCAGTTTGTTTTGTGTTCCATGAAAATAAAAAACAACTGCATATGGGGTTCATTTTTTGGGTGAACGATTCCTTGAAATCTTTACATTTTTAACCAGTTTTGGCCAAGTGCATCCAGAATTTTCACAAACCATCTGATGCATAAAGCACACAGAAATGGCAAGAGTTGTCAAGAAGTTTGTGATATTTAAGATATTTTGTGTCTGTACAACTTTTCATAAACTACTGATAAAAACTGTGAAATAAAATGTTTACAGAAGAAAAAAAAAATATATATAATAACCACACACACACACACCACAAAAAAACAACACACACACACACACACACACACACACACATATACATATATCTTTACTTTACTACAAAAAAATTTGTCTACAATGCTAAAAAGTCAGTCTCTCCCTGGCATGTACACTCTTTGTTTCAGAGTTTGACATTTGCAAGATTTTTAGCAAATGTTTTCAATGTTATCTGTACAACCTTTCTGTACCTGACATATGTATATAAAAATAATTAATTAAATAAACAAGCACAACTAGGGTTGATTACTTAACACTAATGTCAGAACAAATGGGAGGCTTTTGGCCTGGAGTTTCTGCCTATAGTCAAAAGTCTGTCTATGCAATTAGAGACAGAACAATGACTCCACAGTAAATTCTAGCTGTTATTCTAAAACGTCCTTGATTCAATCTGAACATAAATAAAAGTTGCATAAAAAGGTTCTATTTTTTAAAACCATATGCTGCCAACAACCTCAAAATTCCACAGAAAAAAAATTATTCAGAGCATATCTTCACTGTAGAAGCGCAAGCCAGGCAAGTCGTGTGTGTCGTGAATCCGAGAGAGAGAGGTCAGAGGTTAAATGGGTCAATGGTTTAATAAAATAAAATTACTACACTAAACAAAATCAATATGTGACTGGAGTTTGGAGGAAATAGAGCAACTAATATGGGACATTTCATTTTAATCTAACCTCACAGTGCCCTCAAGCAGTTTGGACTGAGCTAAACAAGATTCACACAAACACACACACACACACACAGTAAATAAACTAGTCCTCATTTACAGATTTGAACTTCACACATGAAGGAGAACTTAGACCAACGAGAATGGAAGTTCCTGCAGCATTTCAAGAAAGAGGGTTTTTCCAACATACGATATGAAATCAAAAATTATGAAGGCCTTTTGACTAGTGTGAAATATGGCAACAGCTTTCAATATCTTAAACAAGTTTTTCTTTCTTTTTTTTTTTTATGAAAGGACCATTATTTTGGCTCCATTTGTGAGCTAGCCTGCTCCTCCTCATAGTAACACATGAAGCTGCATTGTTTTTGGTTTCTCCAAGCAAAACATTTTCTTAGGTTCAGAAAAAAAAAAAATAAAAAATTCTGAGGTCCAAAGTTTAGACCACAGAGAAAATCTGGGATTCTTAAGCATGTCAGTCAAACACATTTAAACATAAGATTATTACACATACTTCAGAGGTCAACCAGAGTCCTTTCTTTAAAACCACTTTGTAAAATAACTAGAAGTACAGTAGTCAGTATGTAGGGAGAGGCTGCTGAGATTCCTCACATATTTTCTTTCTTTCTTTTTATTTATGTAGAGGTGAGTGACTTGTATGTTGACAGAACAGGTTCTATTTTTGTTTTCTATAAAAATACTGAAACAAAATTATTTTCATGCATCAGTTATTATTATTAATAGGCCTTCACCATCTGCATTCTTGTGATGTGGAAGGAACATCATACAGAAGCACTCTGATAATATTCCTTTCGCCAAACAGAAAAAAATAAATAAATAAAATTAGTGCTTGAAACAAATATGATGTTAGTTCAAATTAGACTCAATTATTCCCTGAATCGATGAAGAAGAGGCAAAAGAGAACTCAATTCGGTACTTGTGCGCACACACAGAGAGCCGCGTCTCAGACAGGTTGCGAAGTGAACACAGAATTGATTCCTCTGTCGAAAATCCTTGGACTTGAACAGATTCATTTACACAACATTTTCTCATGCTGTAGTATCAAAGAGATGTTCTGTAAATAATAGACTTTTTTTTTTTGCTCATCTGAAAAATGATTTGATCTGTGACTCAAAGTACGGAATATGATCCGAACCGTGAATTTTGTGATCAGTTGCACCCCTACTCTCGGAAAAATACAATCACTGACGTTTTTTAACATGCTGATTTGTCCGCAGTGAAGTTCAGCTGATCTCTCTTTTATTCAAGCTTATTAAATTCATTTTGCGCTACCAAAATCTGGAGAATGCAACCTACACAGACCATGAAGTGCACTACTAATCAAATAAAAGTTATTAGTCCACCCTTTAATTGTTAAACAACATAACAAGGACATCTGTAGAGGAGATTCCCACATGAGGGGAAAATAGGTCAGGGTTTAAGATCCCACTGAAACCAGAGATCAGTGAGAAATATTCACCTATTGTCATTTTGCAGTCTTTCCCACACACAGACTTGGGCGGGCAGCCCAGGTATATTAAAGGGGTCCTATTATGCTTTTTCACTTTTTGAATTTTAGTCAGTGTGTAGTGTGTATGTTTGGGGATAAAAAAAGATCTACAAAGTTACAAATCTTAAAGTCCACTCCAAAGGGATATATTTTGTTTTTTAAAAATCCCTTTTCAAGAACAACAACGAACAGCTTGTTTGGACTACAGCGTTGGTTTCTGGGGTTTTGTGATGTCACAAAGCAGCCCATTAGAATATCATTAAAATAATTTCCCGCCTATGGAAATTTCGAATGGTTGGGGGTGGGGAGGTGCAAGGTCACATTTAAAACGCTTGATTGAGTGCATCTGCATCAGACAAGACCACAACAAAGAATAAGTGCTGCTGCAGAGTTAGTGCATCAAAGAAAACGAAGAAGAAGAGCTGCTGTACAGTCAAGTTTTCGCCATGTCGAAGAAAGCTTTTTTTATTAAATTGCTGAGAGTAAAATATTGGACAATGACGTAATCTGCAGAATTTACACTTCAATTATGAGACTATGGTACAAATAAATTCAACTGTATAACAGTTTCACTGCAATTTATGTTATAATGTTAGAATTAAAGAACAATAAACATAATACATATTACCGTTGAACTTATCTGTAGATAGTAAATGCACTTATTTTTAAGCGTTTTTTTGTATCGTTTCTAAAATGTGATTTAGCCCCCAAAAAAACTAACAAACAAACCAAAAAACAAAAAAACAAAAACAACTATAACGTTAAATATAAGTCTTCAATACATGAAATGGTAAAACAAACATCTTAATGATCATTTAAAGATGTTTTATATTTTGATGATGGAAAAACATAAATCACGATACAGCCTATTGACTATTAAACTTCAAAAGGCTATGATTTCATAAAAAAAAAAAAAAAAAAAAAAAAAAAAAAAAGAAGAAGAGCGCTGCACATTGCAGTGTCACAAGGTGTTACAGGCTCGCACAACTGCACTTCAGACTGCTTAAAAGTGATTCTCAATCAATGAATATCGCACATTTACGCAAATCGATTGCTTATGAACTCTAATTGATGAATTATGATAACGTCTACTTTATGACCTGCATAATATGTTTGCATATTTTATCTCTCATCTGAAGGATCAGCCCACAAGAGTACAGACATGCATTTCAAAATAACAGTCCCGGGTGGTGTATTTCGGGCTTGTTTATAAATAAAAGTCAGATGTTAATTTCTTCCTTTTCTTTTTTTTTCTGGGCATTACTGGTATTTATTTTGGTTACACAATAAATTGTATTTAATTTAATTTCCATTTAATTCATAGTAACCTATTGTAGTTTCCAGCAGGGATGCTTCCCCACAGGAAGAAAAGTAACATTATTATCTGACACGTATTAATCAATATATTTTACCAGCATCAGTAAAATCTGTGTCCCATTCACTGAGAGAGACACTATATGACAAAGCAAGGAAAACTCTACCATTTAAATGCTGTAATTTTGCATAATTTACCATGCATAATATGAATATGTAATTAAATGTAATAGTAGGCTATGTAATTAATAGGAATTTCAATAAATAAAAATATTGCTAAAGGTCACACATTATTTGTTATTTGTCACATGTAGTAAACCATTTTTGTGCCGTGGGTAATAAGAGGATTTTCCACCTGGCTACCACCGCAAGTATATTTCAAACCTGTGAAAAGAACTGTTTTGACTGTACTAATTTTGTTTGCAGTCAAGACCCGACATGACCAAGCAATGTCCACTCACACCTGGGTAAAGTACACTTATTACTCTAACACACTTCCATACTTCCTGATGGCTTCAGATTCCAATCCAGCGCTTACGTAACTCTGCGACAACATGATGAATTACTGACGAGAGGGGGAGGCACTCAAGGCCACGAATGCAACCTGTCTGCCAGCCGGCCGGCAGCCCATGCCACACGTTTACTCTAACCTACAGCTGGGAAAACAAATGAACATTATGCCCCATCATTTAACTTGTATCTAAAAACCCAAACATTTCCTCTGAACTTTTTCCTTTCAGCCTCAGTGCTTTTGTTCACAACCAAAAGAAAATGTGAACACTTCTAACACATCTTCCACTCTAGTATGCATCTTGAGGAGGTTGTGTTTGAAATGTAAAAACTCTACCCTACAGTGTTATACCATTAAGACCCCTAATTCAGATAATCACATGGATGACAAAAAAAGATCTAAGAGAGTTTTGTGAAGAGCCATATTTACCAGTCACAAAAAAATGTGCTTCTGAAAATGGAATTTGCTTCTGGCTACTACCAATACAAGCATGGGCCAATGGCTTTGTCACCTGACACAGAACTAATAGAGTGGGGGAACTATGACGTCAGAACCCGAAGTGTAATTCGCCAGAGGTTTTTTCGAGATTTTGGTTTTATAATGGGGTTTTTCACTTTATGAGTAAAACAAAACCTGTGGTAAACATAACTTGACAATACTCTTAAATGCAAACTGCACACACTCACAGCCCTAATATTCTTAGCTACTTATTAAAAACATAAGTTTGTGA
Organism: Cyprinus carpio; assembly: GCF_018340385.1. Classification (NCBI taxonomy): domain Eukaryota; kingdom Metazoa; phylum Chordata; class Actinopteri; order Cypriniformes; family Cyprinidae; genus Cyprinus; species Cyprinus carpio. The sequence goes on along the minus strand of NC_056591.1, from coordinate 19,388,323 downwards.
CGACAAGCGGTTATCAGGATCAACTAAATGCTGGATTTCAAAAGTATTTGAAATATTTAAAATTTGCGGCATAGAATCTTTAAAATATGTCGAAGAGTTTTACACACCGGTCTGTTATTGTGGTGACATTTCCCCGAAACTTGACGATGAACTAAACTAACTGTGATTGGTTGTTTGACATGTCAGTCAAACGGCCTCATGGGTGGGCCTTGGCCAATGAAAACTGCCATGAATTCCAGATCTTCAGTCTGAAGGTCTGGCTACACGAGACTGTTTACCACAGGCTTTATTTTTCTCATAAATTGAAAAACCCCATTATAAAACTCCATAGGAAAATCTCGAAGGAACCCCCATAGCAAATTACACTTCCGGATTCTGACATCGTAGTTCCCCCACTCTATTCCAGTAGTACAGTAAAAATAACTGCAAATACAAATACAGTAAGTACAATAAGTGTCAACAACCTGAAATCGAGAGGAGTAAATATGGAAATGAAGCTACCCAAAAGAGGATTTGCAGACAACTCATACCATTTGCACTTTATTCAAACTAGCAGTCGTTCTCAAGAGCATGACAGTGCAAACAGGTACTAACCTAACGTTTTCCACTAAAACATTTGTTTAGCTAATACCTGCCTAACTTCTAGCAAGGGCATAGTCAGCTTAAAGATGCACTCGGTAAGTTTTTGTTAGCCTTTAGCTGGCTCTTATTCGTCTTTCTGTTTGTTTTGGAATTGACACTGACACCATTATTACTGATGTTATTAATAACAGTAGTAAACCGGGTAATCGCACAGCATGTCGTGATGTAAACATGACGGCGCCCATAAGGGGGCGACCCGCTTCGTGTTAAATAAAACTGCTTTTTCTAGAAAACTGACATGGTTTGGACTCTCCATCGTATTTGAGTACATGTCATTGCAATGAGATCTGTCAAAAGTGCGTTTTATTTCTTTATATATAAAATTTTACACATCAGCGAAAATAACAGTAAACCTTTAAGTACACCTTTAAGGGGGCTTTCTTGGAATTGAGCCACAGCAACTAATACAAACTGCTTAAAAAACAATCAAACAACGTCAAAGCCACTAACATCTAAAAGGTAAACAATAATACTCTAGTAGCAGAACAGGGAGTCATTGATCTTGACGCAAAACGCCTGGAATTTACTGGTTTGGACAAGTCAAGCCAGTTTACGACACTGGCGCCTAGTCAAATATTCATTTGATCACATTTTTTTTTCTTTATTCAACTTGGATGCTGTTTCTTGTTTTTAAAATGACGCTTAAGTGATTCGATTGCCTGTTTTATTGGAAACTGAAACGCGAAGTGACACTGTAAGTGATCCATAAGAAGAGAGTTGAACCAAAGTCCCTTTAAGGCATTTTATAGTTTTCGGTTGAACTCACCCATACTGTCCTTCGATACGAAACCGTCTTGATCTGATGTGTACAATCTGCCGTCCTAGTAGCTGGTGTTAGCTAGCAGGCTGGATGCTAGCGGTAAATCCTACTTATGCGTGGAATCGTGAGGGTGAAGTGCTTGTTAGCGAGTTTATTTGTGCTACTAATCCATTCGACTTGGTTTTGATGTCGGCCTGTTGTTTAAGTATGAGGTATGATTCTTGAGAGTACTGTGCAGGAAGTTATCCCGAAGTCTCCACCTTTCTTAGATTTACCTCCGCGATATTTCGTCGGGAGGATCCCGCGAGAATTCAGATTTCCTCGCTGGAATGCGAGAGACTGAGGTATGACATTTTAGTGTAAATTGGTTATTAAAGCATAAATGTTCATATCCACGCAAATCTTGCAGTGATTTACCTATATAAAAATATCATTAATATATATTTGTTTATTTTATTTTATAAATATTCAGTACTTTGCTTATTATGTAAAGCAAACATGTTAAATCAACTGGAAATATACTCTTTTTTTATTGTATATATATATATATATATATATATATATATATATAAAATATTTAAAGTGTATGAGTAATGAAAAGGGCGTATTTTTGTTTATTTATTTCTTAAATATAATAAAGCAATATGTTGCATTTACATTAGGGGTGTGGGTCATTCTGCTGTCACTTTCTCATGATATTTTTGTCAACAGATTATGTAGGCGGTGAAGTAGCTGTGAAATCTCGTCTTCTCTCAGCTGAATGTCTCTGTGGCTGAATTATTTGCATGGAATTTGGCTATTAAGCTGTTAACGGTAAACTGAAATTGCCCCAATCAAAGCCGATTTCCATAAGCATGTACTTCCCTAAGTTTTTATGGCAGGACTGAAATAATATCTTCTCAGCCTATGTTCATAATTACAGAACAACCACAAAGAATTACATTTACTGACAAAAACTGGTTGCTTTACACTAACGCTTACACTGGAAGAAGGCTTAGCATCATCTGAAGGTAACATGAGACCCTTTTTATGCTACAAGATACCTTATTTATATATATATATATATATATATATATATATAGAGAGAGAGAGAGAGAGAGAGAGAGAGAGAGAGAGTGTTAAATAGATTACAGTATAACATTTCTGTAATCTACTGTATATACCAGTCAACAGTTTTTAAACAGTAAGATTTTTTATGTTTTATAAAGGAGTCTCTTCTGCTCACCAAGCCTGCATTTATCTGATCCAAAGTACAGCAAAAGTAGTAATGTTGTGAAATATTTTTACTATTTAAAACAACTGTTTCCTATTTTAATATACTTCAAAATGTAATTCATTTCTGTGATCAAATCTGAATTTTCAGCATCATTACTCCAGTCTTCAGTGTCACATCCTTCAGAAATCATTTTAATATGCTGATTTGCTGCTCAAGAAACCTTTTTTTAAATTATTATTATCAATATTTAAAACAGTTGAGTACATTTGTTTTTTTCAGGATTCTTTGATGAATAGAAGGATCCAAAGATCAGCATTTATGTGAAATAAAAAGCTTTTGTAACATTATACACTATAGCAGGGGTGGCGGACATTGGTCCTGGAGAGCCGCAGCCCTGCAGTGTTTTGGTTCAACCCTAATCAAACACACTTGAACTAGCTGATCAATGTCTGAAGGGTTACTAGGAAGCTACAGGCAGGTGAGTTTTAATTAGGGTTGGAGTTCACCACCGATGCACTATACCATTCAAAAGCTTAGAGTCAGTACAATTGTATTTTTTTAGGAAAATAAATTATATAAATTAATACTTTTATCTAGCAAGGATGCTTTAAATTGATCAAAAGTGATGATAAAGAAATTTATAATGTTACAAAAGATTTCTATTTCAGATAAATGCTGTTCTTCTGAACTTTCTATTCATCAAAGAAACGTGAAAAAAATTCTACTCAGATGTTTTCAACATCATCATGATAAATGTTTTTTGAGCAGCAAATCAGAATATCAACATGATTTCTGAAGGATCCTGTGACTAGAGTAATTATGCTCAATAAATTACATTTTAAAATATATTCAATAGAAAACAGTTATTTTAAATAGTAAAAATATTTCAAAATTTTACTGTCTGTTGTACTTTGGATCAAATTAATGCAGGCTTGGTGAACAGAAGAGACTTCTTTTAAAAAAACCATTAACAAAAACTGTATTTTTTTTAATCTAATTTATAGCTTTTAATTGGCTTAGAAATCAGATAACTGCTGGACAAAAATAAATAATAATGATTTGTTAATGTTTATATAGACTTTTTTTTTTAAATCACATAATAAGGCAGAATAGTTTCTATACTGTAATAAATGCTATTTCAGTTAGCACTGCATTGTTCATATTCTTTATTTATTACCTGGAGATGACTTGAAAAACACAAATAAACCATATATTGTCACAATCATATGTTTAATGTCTTCATGTATCCAAACGTTTATGTTTTTCTTTGAAAACAACAGATTTCATACAGCAATAGTGGGACGCTTTTGTCCATATTAGGGATTTCCTGGTTCGACTTTCTGCGCCCTCCCGCTTCGAGTATGAATGAAACACACTCTGCATGGTTTTTTCTCTCATAAACACAGTTCAGAACTAACAGCATTCCAAGACTGTTCAAGGGCAATAGTGTCATACTCCTTAATATGTCCTTAATATTGCTTGATGTTTCTGTTATTTTGTTATTTTTACTCTCTTTATAATGACCTGTGAAATATAAGTGGCATTTCTTTCAATATATTCTTGTGGTTTTTGTCTCTCCCTGCTGGGAACTCCAAGCAATTGTTTAGACTGCTTCACAGAAGCTGCTTCATTTTCAAGTCAAGTCGAGCTTTATTGTCATTCCGCTACATGTGTGGACATACAGTGAAACGAAATGTCAAGTCTCACAGGACCACGGTGCTACATAAATATGAACACTAGACGTAAGAACAATTTTTAGACCTACATAGCTAACTTTCTGAAGTGGTAATCTAACTATACATACACAATAAATACAAATCCGATTCCAAAAAAGTTGGGACACTGTACAAATTGTGAGTAAAAAAGGAATGGAATAATTTACAAATCTCATAAACGTATATTTATTCACAATAGAATATAGATAACATATCAAATGTTGAAAGTGAGACATTTTGAAATGTCATGCCAAATATTGGCTCATTTTTGGATTTCATGAGAGCTACACATTCCAAAGAAGTTGGGACAGGTAGCAATAAGAGGCCGGAAACGTTAAATGTACATATAAGGAACAGCTGGAGGACCATTTTGCAACTTATTAGGTCAATTGGCAAAATGATTGGGTATAAAAAAATTTTTTTATTTTTTTTGGCCAGCAGAGGGCAGAATATGAACAACCTACAAAACTAAGACAGGGTGGAATGACACTGTATTTTCTTTTACTTTAACCATGTATTTTCTTTAGCTTCCTTTCTGTTCTCCATATTACTTTAAATTTCTTAATTTGAACTTGAAATCAAATCAAATATATAATATAATAATGATTTAAACTTAATTTTAAGCCAGTTTGAGTGTTGCCGTTCTAATTAATAATTGACATGTAATTATAAAATATAATTTAGTTGTGTAGCTTTAGACATAGTCATGATCTGAACTCTAGAACTACAGACGCATCCCTTTATATCCTGTAGCAGATGTTGAGTGACAAAAATAATGTCAGCACACGTTATACATTTTTTTCATATTTAAAAGCTTTCAGTCCACAGTGCTGGTAGAATATTGTATGTTTAAAGAACTAGGTGGTGTGTAATTGCACAGCGGCACAAATAAGCATATTGTGGTATATTTCAGCATGCATGCACTAATGTTAGTCAGAGCAAGGCTTTTCTCTTAACCCATCGTTTAACTCACTAACCCACTTAGAGTGAGCTCCCGGGGCAGAAACTGTGGGGCACGTGAGAGCATTTCCCCATTTCATCCTTTTAGTTCTCAGATGCACGTGTAGGCCTATGCCAGATGGCGTGCTCTTCATCTGCCAGTGGGCTCTGAGCTCTGCCTGTCTGAGACACTCTGGAAATGATCTTCTGTCCTTGTGCCAGTGACACAAAAGAGCCTTATGCAGTTTGCATATGTCTGAGGCCAGAGAATGACTGTTGTTGAAGGTAATTTCTTTTGAACAATAATGCAGATGAGACTGATATAGGCATAGGCATACATACAATACATACATAAATGTGTGTACATACATGATTTATTTCTGATTTACCTAATTATGATTTTTTTATTATTATTATCACTACTAGTAGTAATAATAGTAATAATTCTAGATATGTTTAAGTTGTGTGTATATATGTTTGTGTAATTGTGTGTATAACTATAATAGTGAGTTGAAACGCCATCAGTTTAACCAATCAGAAGTTAGCTACAAGGGTGTCATCAATCATACCACCACTCTGAGGTGACAATAAAAGTCATTTGTAAAAATATTTAATTCAAATTTCTAGATAGATTGCCCTGTGAAATGTAATCATTTCATACTACAAATTAATATAAATATAAATATAAATGTATTTTTTATTCAGCAGATGTAATATTTTTTATAATTTAAAACCTTATATATTTATATCGATCTTATTTACATATATTTTTATATCTGTCTTATGTATTTTTAGTATTAATAAATACAATTTATATTTTTATAGACGTTTTATATATATATATAGATATATATATATATATATATATATATATATATATATATATATATATATATATATATTGTACATACTATAATAAAATGACAAGATTACTAATTATTTTTACTAGAAATTTCTATTACTAATTACTAGATTTTTACTAGATATACACAAATTATGTTAAAATTTGTGTTAAACTCAAATTAAACTGTTGCAACAATTAGCGAGTTGCAACAGTTTAAATTGCTAGAGCCCTGCAATATATAATTATTTGTTTTAAAATGTAAAATATAAAATTTTTATATAAAATATGGATTTTTTCCCAGCATGTTATCTTATATATGTTTTTATTTTATATAGGCCTTTTGTAATTGACTTTATAAGTTCATTGTCCAATTTACTGTAATGATTTGTCACAATATGTACCACAGTAATAATAATTAACTTACAGTACACCAGTGTAATATCTTTAGTCATACTATTTGTTAGTCCAACACCCTGTAGGGTAAACTACATCACAACACCCCCAGTATCTTCCCGGAAACTGTCTCGTATCAGGCCTGTGATACGGCGTGCGGCGCAGACAAGCAGCCAGTGGCGGGTTTCGGTCGTGACGTGTGCCGCTAGTACCCGCCCATCATCCGCAGCCCGTTTTTGCGGCACAGGGAGTCCGTAACCTGGACGAACAGCAGCCAGACTTCAGTCCACGGATCCATCCATCATCGCTATGGGAATTATAGCGTTTTTCTTCCAAAACGAAGCACTTATCCCGTACTACTTGAAGCCCGTACACTCGGGGGCACAGACTATAAAAAGGCGTCAGTGGACGAGATTTGTACACTGAGGGAATAATACAGCAAAGGGACAATACCTCACAACAATGTGGGTGTCCTGTTGATGCGGAGATGCTGATGCTCCACCTATGAAGTAACAGATGTGCACCTGGGCTTATTTAAACAAGAGTGATTCCACGGGGACAATGCCTGGGAAAATGTCTATGACTTGGTCGCTGATAATGGTAAGTGGGGGATACACTTGTTTACGCATTATGCTTCTCTTGTCTTCGCGAATATTCTGGTTTTTGTTTAATTTAAAAGGACAGTAGCTGTACGTAGTGTCGCTCTTAGTGTATACAACTGTAGTGAGGATGGAGCCCAAACAAAAGATTAGGACAGGATAAGGCAATTATTTTCTTTTTAAACATAATAGTTACAGTGGCACACCCTTATTGTAGGCTATTGTTTGTGGTACATCTTACATTACTCAATATTTAATAATAAAATAGCTAAATAACAATTCTGTCAAATGTGGAATTGTTAAAGGTTAAATTAGGGACACAGCCTGGCCTATTTTACAAGGTAGCCTATTAAAATAGGAAGTAGGCCTACACTTTGTTATTCTTGAATAAATATAATTTCAAGTGTATTTACATTTTTGTAGTTATGACTTAATATTACTAATTATTTATTAGTGTACAGACATTTTTATTTACTTAATACCATGCCTTATCATTTTAAATATATTCGCTTCTCCCTGTTGTTTTTGTTTTAAAGATACTGACTATTGATATTTTTTTATTAAATCAAAGTGACTTAGGCTACATGACTGTATAGTCGTGGTTTTACTTTCATTTATTTAATATTTGATGTACACTACAGGGCTTGCAAAATTTCAAAATCCCTGGTAGCCTTTCGGGCAGGCATTCTTCAGAGTTTGGTATCACAAAATGAATTTAACTAGCCCAAATAAAAAGTCTACTTTTAGTCTACTTCTTTGATACCACAGCAAAAAACTACATTAGTAGCATAGCAATTATATGATGATGATATGATGATGTGAAGATTTACTCAACTCACGATGCAATGTAAAGAATCACTCAAAAAATTTTTTTTTTTTTTTAACAAAGGGAGATTTAAGACATTATACATAAATGAAAAGGTGTCCTTTTATTATTTCTCAGACAAAATTCTGCACATTTCTCTGTTAAATTGAAACATGTCAAATAGCAAAACTAAACTGAAATTTTAAAATAAATTTTACAATAAAAATAAATTAAAACAAATAAAAGAAATCTCTTCATATAAACAAACTAAGGCTTTGCCTCTGCTCTTTGAAAATTTGAGTCAACCTCTAATCACGATCCAAACAAAGATGCTGCATATATGTTATTTAGATTGTAATTAGACTGTATAATTAGACTGTTTGTGAAATAATTCTACATAAAACATATCTGCACGAAACAGAAACACCAGACGGCTGAATGAGAGCGCAAATCCACTCTCTGACAGCTTGTGGCGCTTATGGAATAGCAGAGATACTGCATTTCCATGGTTACCGCTGTAAACAAAGCAGTGCTACTACTTTAATATGCATTAAACAGAGGCAAGATGGAAAGAAAATACTAACTAAACTTTTCTGAAGAGAGTCAGTTCCCCTCAGAGATATATTCATATAAACCCCCAAGCTCAAATGTATCGCGATTCATTTAACATCTCAACCGACTTGAATTGTCACATATTTTTATTGATTTTCAACTGGCTAGCATGCATCGTTACACCCATAGTAGCAGTAGTCAGTAAATTAAGAAAAAATGAAGAAATTACGAGCATAGATAAATAAAATAGAACAAAGTTACAAATAAAATAAGTCTAACATTAGTTTTCAGGCAGAGAAATGTTATAATTAAGTGTAAAATAACACTGCATAATGTTCACTGTATAAATTACATATTTACTTTAAAGCTGACAGACAGCAGCAGGTATTTATAGGCTGCTGCCCCTTTAAGACCGAATGCAATGAAATATGAGTTATTTTGAAATCATTTTGTGTGTATGTGTCCATTCAGGTGCAAGTATACGTGAAAGAGGAATCAATTTTTTTTTGTGTGCGCTGTTTGGAATACCACTCTCTGTGTGCGCGAATAACAGCCTGCGAGTACCGAATTGAGTTTTGCCTCTTTTTGTGCTTGAATGGTTTAAAACGCTTGAATGTTTAAATCGGCAAGACTTCGAAACACGTGCAAATGCTGAAGTACGAAGGAGATACATTTTGGTAACCATATAGCTCCGGGACATCAGGCTAGCGATTTTGCGAGCACTGCACTTGTTATCATTTTACAGACTTGTGCATGCCATGAGTTATCCTTGTGTCAATGTTTCATAGACAATATTATATTTTATGTGTCATGCCTTAATATGACTATTGTATTGTAAATGTTTACATTACTTAATATCCTCATGCAGTAGGAAGTCAGCTGAGGTTAATTTTGGTATATCACTTCAGACTGGCTCATCCATTAGCAGGCATTTATCAGGGGACCTTTAAATCTCATAATGCACACAGCTTACTGTTGCTGTTTTCAAAAATTGGGTTCAGTTGTTTGATACCCATGGCTAATATACATTGTTAGTTTCACAACACCAGAAGGTATAGCAGTTTGCTCTGGCAGTTTAAACCATCCATTTGCCCTTGAAAAATTCATTTATTGGCATTGATCCAAATGATGCAATGTGTTTGGCAGGTGGCCCGACATTTGCAGGAATACATTCTCATTCATGCTGCCTGCAGACTCTTTGGCTGTTGTTGATCATAAAATGGGCATGAATGCCTGCAGACAGGGAGTGTTTGTTCTTGCTTTGCAGTCTTCAGTTATGATGTATCGGAGGTGTAACAGGTGCCCTGTTTGTCTAGCAGAATATGGCACAAGGAGTCCTGATGATATCACATCTCTCCCTGTGTCTGTTCTTGTGGATTTGCATTCTGTGTTTGTCTTGAGAATCAACAATCGTTCACAAATCAATCCTGAAGTTCATAGGCATATTCACCAAGGCACACCCAAGATTAGGGGGTTGTTCAATGACACTTTTACATTTGGTTCTCCCACATGTTCAGTGTTTAGTTACATCATTGATTACTCAATAAGTATAAATAATTGTAAAGTTACGTAAGTTTGTATGCACAGATTGCAAGCTCATGTAGTGAAACGCCAAGTCCATTTACTCACAGGTTAGTCAGGAAACCCCTTAAGTCTTTCCAAAATGTGAGAGATTGCTCATAAGAGCAACTCAGTCAACACTCAAGCATTGCAAGCTGTAAATAAATTAACCTTGCAATGCCTGACGGATGGCATGAATGACATAATAGGCAGAAAAGTATTTTTTTTTAATAGAACCATTTATTAAGACTTTAATCAAAATATATTAAAAAAAATGTAAAAAAAAAAGTTTGCATGTGTTTTATGTTTAGTATCATATTTCTCATATAGTGAGAATGTGGAGCTCATACCTGAAAGCATATCAGTTTTATTCAGAAGCACCAGTTTGAGCAAAATTGTCCAATTTGGTGTAGAATTTGATATGGCCAAAAGTACAATGAAATACTAATAGCTTGTAATGTATATCAATGGTATCTTTATGACAGTATAGCAGACTACTTGTAAAATGCAAAATGCATTTAAATATCAGATGTCAATCTATATCTCTCAGTTATGTCTTATTGCAATAAAGATAGTTGTATCATGTTTGATACTTACATTTTAGCGATTTTTTTTTAAAAAATGGATAATTAAGAGAACCTAAGTTGCTTTAGTTCAGTAAATGTTTATCTTGAAATATTAATAACAATATAGAAGTTATTCTTATATTTACTTAATAAAAATATGTAAAGATTTTACAGCAAAAAGACACATGCACCACAACCTGAAGGGGGACGTTTTTAGAATTATTCTAAAACACTTTTTAAAAAGTATAAATTTTCTAACAGATGACAATAGGCATGTAGTAGATTGAGTACAACACTTTTTTTCTGCAAAGTTTGATCATATTAATCTGAAAAGTCCAAAAATTTAGTCTGAAAATTCCGCAAGTTAAAAAATAAATACGACCTCATGTTATATCAATCACGTTTACACACTGCACTGTCATAAAAAATTTGGATTGGGTCTGTTTTTCGCATCCATAGCAAGCAATTTAAGAGGTGTTTTGACAGTTCAGAGCCACCGTACAAACGAACGGCAAAATCCAGAATGGCGATTGTCAAGTTCATCCACTTCGTCTTGCAGTAAAAAGCACTGTATAGATCCTTGCACACTGAGTTCACAGAAATTGGTGGTCTTCTTTTTAATATGTGGCTCTAGTATCACTAGCAAAAGCATCAAACTGAGCCACTGACATCCTGAAGTAAACTTTGAATCGCCTGGGATAATCCCGCTGCTCCTGAGGGGGAACTCTCTGTCCTCTCTATATCTCAGGATTGGATGGACCCAATATTTCCTTTCTTTCTCTTTTTTAAAGAAGAGAGAAGACAACAAAATCATCCTTACTGCTTGAAGATTCCATTTAGTGCTGTTTTGTGAATTTTTTCGCAATGGATTAATTAATATACATTGGACTCAGTATGCAAGTTTTCTGTTCGTGACGAATTTTAAAATATCGAATGCAAAAAAACGCATATGAAAATTTTGGACTCAGCGTGCAGAGACCTTTACTCTTAGTTAAGATTAAAAAGCTTTTGTTGTTTCACACGGCCTTCTGGGTAATAATAAATATGCCTTAGCACTTAGAATTAGGGCTGCACAATTCATCGAATTTCTAAATGTGATTACAATTATGGACACCACAATTTCGTAATTTTATGCGTTGCGTATCTCACCGCATAAACATTAAAGCATGTCTGCATTTGTGATTGGAGAAACGACAAACAACAAGTGCTACTCTACACTGCTTAACTCACGTTTGAATCATCAGTGGCAAATTCTTTATAATAAAATTGATAATCTAATGTGATTAACTCACGTTTGAAGCGCCAGACTGTCCTTGCAGAGTTGGAACTGCCTCACTTTATAGAACAGCCTTTGAGCACAGACCCATTGTAGGCTACTGGTTCAGGAAACAGTCCTCCATAAAATGCGTCACAGAGTGTCACACACTGCGGGCTTGAGTGAGGAACAACCGGCGGGTTAGAGAACGGCGTGGTCAGTGGATTCGATGAAGGACACATGTGACGACCCCGGGCTGGACTCCTCTTCATCCATGGTGAAAGGCAATCTGCCAATCCACAGCGCGAAGTTGATGTATTTCCTCAGCAACAAGCACGGGTCAGCTCTAGGCATGACGAAGCAGATATCGTCCTCTTTTGGAAGGCCAAACAAAGTAGTTCCGCTTTCACAATGAAACACAGTGTCTCCACAACATGGCGGCAACAACAATACTACAGCGAGAATAAAAGTTACGCCTTTTTTTCTTTGCATGAACATTTGGGGGCGGTGTTATGCAAATCTTCCCACACAGTGATGCAGATGTGGGGGCGTGTTTAAACGAGGCATTTTAGGAGGGCATGGACGAGTTTTAACTTTTATAAAGAATATCTCTTTGGATTTGAGACTTTAGTCTTTGCAACTTTACAGATATTTTTTATGCATCAAGAGCTTGTAACACTCCAAAGAGAAAGGAAAAATGTAAATTGCATCACATGACCCCTTTAAGGGTTTTTCCATTGTTTTAGTTTTATTTTAACATTATAATACCATTCATATTTTAACTTTTTTTTTCATAATTTAAAGAAGAAACCAATCCGATGTATAGTTGACATTTGTGGCTTAATACTATACAAAAGCACTAAAAGTTTTTAATTTAGAGTGTTTTTAGATTGTTTATTTTCATATAAAAATATGGCATGCAGTTGCATCAAACAATGGTATAAACATCATTCAGTGTAAATTGTGATAATCATAATTAATTATTACAATTACAATTTCAAGAGAATAATCGACAATTATGATTTTTGTCATAATTGTGCAGCCCTACTTAGAATTAATATTTTTTGTATGTTTTTCTATGAAAGTGGCACTATGAAAGTCACGGCTAAGGGTTTATTTTGAATTGGTGCCAGAACTGCGTATTTCTGAATGTCGAGACATTACACAGACATGGATGACAAGAATGTGAATACACTCTCATAATAAGACATATTTATATAAGCATTCTTGAAATTGTCCAAATTAGGTTTCGTACATGTGCCCTTTTAACCTAGACCCTATTTAGGGTGGGATGAGAAGGTGGAGTTGTAACATGTCTTACTGTTTTGTACATAACGTCCCTTCTCATGGTTATCGAAAGCAAGGGTACATGAAAAAGTGTTCCTCTTATCTTAGGTTGCCCGTTCCTCTTTCCAGAGGCTGTTGAAAGAAAAAACGACTTGTGAGATTGTTTTTTTTGCTTTAGTAGCACACTAAGCATACAGACATTGTCCTGTCATCAGTGAATTTGCTGTTGTCCCCCTCGCTGCCCTACTTCAAACCCTTGTCTGTTAGCTCACTGCTGGCCCTCTTCGAGAGCTAAGGCCGCTGGGAAAGCACAGCTTTGTCTAATCGCTATTCATGTTCGGTCTGTCCTCCTTAAACAATCCCCATCACCTCACGAAGAGCAACATGTGCATCCGAGCCCAAGCGCTTTGGCATCGTCCCACGGTTCCCAGCGATGTCAGTATGTGTTTGCTGGAGAATATTAATGTCATGTTTGTTTTGATTCAGCCCTCCCCGTATTAGCAAGGAAATTAGTCTCCTGTGCTTTTAAACTAGTGTTCTGTGCGGTCTGATTTTGAGGAACTGTAATAAAACTCCAGGGGATTTACGATCAGCAGTTAATAGAACTTTGTGTTTAGAAACTGATGATGCAGTGAGGCCCTTGTGTGCCGCGCTTTCCAGCATCATATTTTCTGGTGACGACTTTTGTACCGAGCCCAAAATGCCTGTCGTGGCCAAAGCCCCATTTAGGTGCGGAATTAAAATGTGGGCTAGCATCATAAATAATATTAGGTGCAATTAACATGTTGTGCAGTCAGCTTTGCTGGATGTGCCGGAGGAAAGAGGGAGACTGTTATGATCGGAATTTGGCTTTCAATGAGGCACGTTCAAGCTGTAGTAACTTTAGAGCGACTGTGTTTACAGGCTTCTTGTCATTAAAAGTTATTCTGAAGGTCACCGGGCTGTGAGAGTGCTGTCAACACATTCCAGGGTTCCCTGTTGTTGGTCTGTAAAGTGTTTTTGTATGGGTGATTTGTTGCAGACTGTGTAAATGTTATGCAGACTAGTGTTTTAGAGAGGAAATATGAGTTATTTACGTTTCTGCTCATATAGCTGACTAAAGTTAACATGCTTGTTGATCCAATGCCAGTGTATTTTGATGTCACAATATAATGTTCTTGAGATCACCTGCTCCATATTATATCAGTGTGCTCTTTGGGATTTTTTTCAAAATGCTTATTACCTAACAGTAATGGTTGTGGTGATAATCTGTTTTTCTCTTTTTCGATATAATCAATCAAATTTTTTAAGCCCAATAAACATTTTTTTTATTTTTTTTATCAATGAATAGCCTATTTAGTGGCTAATAGTTGGCTAATAGTTGGCTAATAGTAACCACACGATTGAAACAAAAAAATAACAATGTTCATTTACAAACTTTAGTTGAACTCAACAAAAACAAAGCTTCCCACTCATCCTGGACAGTGAAAAAAAAAAAATTAAATAAATAAATACATTTGTCCTTAGGTAAAATAAATTTTTGACAAAGCAACTTTTGAGAAAAGTGAATGGATTATTTTATTAAGACCAAAATACAGTGGAGATCATGAACAATTTTAAACAGTGTTTTCTTTGTCTTATTTCAAATAAAATGGTTTTCACATTCTTCAATTTCAAAGATCACTCTTCTAAATTTTCCTAAATGCAGTCAGAATGCTTAAAGTGTGCATGAAATGGAAATTAATCTATTTTCTAAATACATTAATTCATCCATTAATATAATTTCTTTTCTTCTCTTTTTTTTTTGACCTTGACTTTCCTGTGAAATGACTGTGAAATTCTGTTATGCTGGACTTCACCAATCATTTTGTCCACATAAACCTGACCCACCCTGCATTTTTTTTTCAATAACTTGTTTTACTTGGATGTACTTCACAACATGGAAGA